>NC_080540.1:152311919-152413837 GCF_028640845.1 Ahaetulla prasina
GGAGCCAGTTTGGTCTAGTGATGAAAGCATCAGGCTAGAAATCAGGAGAGCATGAGTTCAAGTTCCGTCTTAGCCATTAAAGTCAGCTGGGTGACTTTAGGCCAGCCACACACTCTCAGTCTAACCAGGCCTGTCAAACTGGCAGCCCACGGGCTGGATGCATCACATGCAGGCCACGCCCATCAGGCTCCGCAAAGGCAAAAAAAAAATTATGATACGTCATGTGATATGATCGAGTTTGAAACCCATGGTCTAACGATACATAACAATACACATACATAACATACACATACATACATACATACATAACAATACATGAGCACACAATACATAACATACACATACATACATACATACATACATACATACTATACATAATATACACATACATACATACATACATACATGCATAACATACATAACAATATACAAGCACACAATAGATTTAAGCTTAATGTTAATCGCTCCAATCTTGATTGCAAAAAATATGACTTCAGTAACAGAGTTGTTAATGCTTGGAATACACTACCTGACTCTGTGGTCTCTTCCCAAAATCCCCAAAGCTTTAACCAAAAACTGTCTACTATTGACCTCACCCCATTTCTAAGAGGTCTGTAAGGAGCGTGCATAAGAGCACAAGCGTGCCTACCGTTCCTGTCCTATTGTTTCCTTTTGTTATATCCAATTAATATAGTTATTATATACTCATGCTTATATATATGCTTATATATTGTTTAGTTATTTCATGCTTATGCTTATATATACTGTGTGACAAAATAAATAAAAATAATAAATAAATAAACCCATTGCACAGGGTTGTTGTGGGGACAACAGGAGGAGGAAGGTGTGTTGGGTATGTTTGCCATCTTGATCTATTTGCAAAAATAATAAAGACAGGATACAAATAGATATATAGAAAGAAAGAAAGAAAGAAAGAAAAAAAGAAAGAAAGAAAGAAAGAAAGAGGGAAGGAGGGAGGGAGGGAGAAAGAAGGAAGGAAGGAAGGAAGGAAGGAAGGAAGGAAGGAAGGAAGAAAGGAAGGAAGGAAGGAAGGAAGGAAGGAAGGAAAATGCAGATGACTTGGGAAAGAACATACATAGAACTGACCGAGTCCAGAAAGAGTATGACCTAACCATCTATCTCACTTTTAAAAAGCAGAGCAGCATAGTACAGCACAGCACAGAGCTGCTGTTCAAAAAACAAAAGGAGTTTTAATCTTTCCTAAGAAAGAAGAATTTTTTTTCATAGCCCTGGACATTATGTCCCATGGCTTTTGAATGACTAGGGACTGCAAAAGACATAGAACACAAAAGCAAAGCCAAGAGTTTCATGGAGGGGGAGGTTCAAGCTGGCCCCCATTGCCTACATAAAGTTAAGAGTTGCATATTATTTCCAATTGTCCAAGGAAACTGCTTTATTAATTAAACTGTTTTAACTGTAATTTTTAGATGACTACAAAAAGCCATTCAGTTTATACATCCCACTAAATCATCGTGTAGTTTGTATTCAGTGGGATGAAGTTGATCAATGTAGCCCTGAATTGCAGACGAAAAAAAATCTATCTATTATTTATTTTTTATTTATTTTATTTTGTCACACAGTATATATAAGCATAAGCATGAAATAATTATACAATATATAAACTTATATATGAGTATGAGTATGTAATAACTATATTAATTGGATATAATGAGACGAAACAATAGGACAGGAATGGTAGGCATGCTTGTGCTCTTATGCACGCCCCTTATAGACACTTAGAAATGGGGTGAGGTCAATGGTAGATAGTTTTGGTTGAAGTTTTGGGGATTTTGGGAAGAGACCACAGAGTCAGGTAGTATATTCCAAGCATTAACAACTCTGTTACTGAAGTCATATTTTCTGCAATCAAGATTGGAGCGGTTAACATTAAGCTTAAATCTATTGTGTGCTCGTGTATCATTGCAATTGAAGCTGAAGTAGTCTTTGACAGGAAGGACATTGTAATAGATGATTCTATGAGTTAATAAACTATGAGCGGCATAGTTCTAAATTTTCTAAACCCAGGATTTCAAGTCTGGTGGCATAAGGTATTTTGTTGTATTCGGAGGAGTGGAGTACTCTTCTTGTAAAATATTTCTGGACACGTTCAATTGTATTGATGTCAGAAATGTGGTATGGGTTCCAAACAGTCGAGCTGTATTCAAGAATTGGTCTAGCAAATGTTTTATATGCTCTGGTTAGTAGTGTAGTGTTTTGGAGAAGAAGCTACGCAAGATTAGGTTTACAACTTTTAAGGCCTTTTTTGCGATGTAGTTGCAGTGGGCTTTGGCACTTAGATCATTTGATATGAAAACTCCAAGATCTTTAACAGGGTGGAGGTCATCAGTAACATAATGTCCATCAAGCTTGTACTTAGTGTTTAGGTTCTTTTTTCCAATATGTAAGACTGAGAATTTGCTGGTTGAGATTTGGAGTTGTCAAGTTTTAGACCATTCAGATAAAAAGTCAAGGTCTTTTTGAAGAGTAGCTGTATTGTTGGTGGTGTTAAATAGTTTGACATTGTCAGCAAAGAGAACACAATTACTTATAATATAGTCACAGAGATCATTAATGTATAATATGAAGAGTGTTGGTCCAAGAACGCTGCCTTGGGGAACGCCACTTTTAACAGGAACAGGATTTGATAGAGCATTGCCAATTTTGACCACTTGTTGCCTTTTTGATTATGTAACTTTATTTATTTCTGTATGCCTTTGAGCTAGTGTTGACTTCTGGCAATTACTTGGATCTTTTCAGAATGACTGCAGGAAAATTAGGAAACTAATAAACCAGTATCTTCTTATTAAGCCAACTAATGCTATGACATCATGACACTTCCACCCACCAAAAGAATAATATACATGTTGATATAAATGAACCCATCTTCACTGGCAAGGCAATATCTTTGTCCTGCTAATATTCAACGTTTGCATTAATGACAAAAGCCTGAATTCCATCCTCCTTTCTTTGCCAACTGCCTCATCTCTCATCTTTATGTTGATGATGCAGCCATACTGTTTTTAACCAAAATAAGCCTCCAAAGATGCTTTAAAGCTCATCACTTTACTGCTCTAGAGAACACCTCAATGTAAATTACTCCAAAACAAAAGTACTGATATTCTCTAGGAAACACTTCAAAGCCCCAACTAGATGGATGTTTAACAGTAAAGGTAAAGGTAAAGGTTCCCCTCGCACATACGTGCTAGTCGTTGCCAACTCTAGGGGGCGGTGCTCATCTCCGTTTCAAAGCCGAAGAGCCAGCGATTGTCCAAAGACGTCTCCGTGGTCATGTGGCCAGCATGACTCAACGCCAAAGGCGCATGGAACGCTGTTACTTTCCCACCAAGGTGGTACCTATTTTTTTTACTTGCATTTTTACGTGCTTTCGAAACTGCTAGGTTGGCAGAAGCTGGGACAAGTAATGGGAGCTCACCCCGTTACATGGCAGCACTAGGGATTTGAACCACTGAGCTGCCGACCTTTCGATCGACAGGCTCAGCGTCCTAGCCCCTGAGCCACCACGTCCCTGTTTAACAGTAAACTCATCTAAATGAAGCTAAATCCTTTAAATATCTAGATCTCTATTTTCAGTTGTTCTATTCAAACAAGGGACTTTCTATTAAAATCCCACACAGCCATCCCTTGCAATTAACTAAATTTGCAGGCCAATTTGGTAATGATGACGCTCCAGCAACTATTAAACTATTTAAAGCCAAAGTTCTGCATTTGATGCTACATGGTGCTCAGCTGTGTATGTTTAAAGAGTCACCCAGCTTAGAAACAATCCAAACAAAATTCTTAAAAATCTTGCTATGAGTTTCTAATTCACCTTCCAAGACTTTGACGTAACTAGAATTAGGTTGCATTTTCCTTGGGACATGATTAAGGTTTTCTCCTCTTAGAGATGTTGACACTCTGGAAAAAAAATGCAGAGAAGAGCAACAAAAATAATAAGGGAACTGGAGATTAAAACATATGAAGAACAGTTGCAGGACTTGGATATGTCTAGTCTAATGAAAAGAAGGACTAGGGGTGACATGATTCCAGCATTCCAATATCTCAGGGGTTGTCACAAAGAAGAGGGAGTCAAACTATTCTCTAAAACACCTGACAAGAAGCAATGGGTGGAAACTAATCAAGGAGAGAAGCAACCTAGAAATAAGGAGAAATTTCCTGACGGTGAAAACAATTAACCAGTGGAGGTTTTTTAGGAAAAGATTGGACAGCTGTTTATCTGAAATGGTACGGGGTCTCCTACATGAGCAGGAGGTTGAACTAGACCTCCAAGGTCCCTTCCAACTCTTATTCTGTTAAATCTACTGGTGAAGTGTGTTCATCTTGCCTTGCTGGATAGGTTTTAATGATGATTTGGCACATTGCAGTCTTACCTTATCAGCACTACTTGTTTTGGGGGTTGGTAAAACCAGGGGTGCTATTCAGCAGGTTCTGACAGGTTCTGGAGAACCGGTAGCAAAAATTTTGAGTAGTTCGGAGAATCGGAAAATACCACCTCTGGCTGGACCCAGAGTGGGGAGGGAATGGGGATTTTGCAGTATCCTTCCCCTGCCACACCCACCAAGCTACACCCACAGAACCGGTAGTAAAAAAAATTGAATTCCACCACTGGGTAAAACCCTGATTGAACTAAATTAGAGAATTTGGGATTTAGCTATCCAAAATGCCAGGGACAAAGTCTCCCATCATTTTTATAACACAATTGCTTCTCCTCCCTCGTCTATCACAAAATATTTCTTTATCATCTTATGTGCTCCACGCAGGAGACTATTTACTTTGTCCTGAATTGGAGTACTGCCTATTAAGACAACAACTAGTAGATATATATGGCTCCTCTATGAAAACTGACCTTATTTCAGTTCAGACCTGGAGGTAAAATCATGTGCTATTAAAATATCTATTGTACACCCAATGGTAAACAAGTCTGACATTTCCAATGATTACTCAATCTAATTACTACTGTGACTATTATCCTTTTTCTTGAGTTACTTCTCTTTAGAAATTTCTAAGAAAGTTGCAAAATTCCTATTGATAGCTGTATTTGTTAGAAACCATCTGACTAGCATTTTCTCTCAATTGTTAACTTATTTATTGTAATTATGCAATGCTCTTATTGTATTTGGTTTTGGAATATAATTAAACAGTGATTGCTTTTTTGGTTTGCCCTTGCCTTTTTTTCTAGAGCTAGAGATAAGAGAGAAAGACTGCCCAGGGACTAAAGTAGGATTAGAATTCATGGTCACCCAATTTTGTGTCTTATTGCTTTAACCACTACACTAGACTAACCCTGTCCATCATCTATCATCTAATCACCTGGAATGCACTACCTGACTCCGTGGTCTCATCCCAAAATCCCCAAAATTTTAATCAAAGACTGTCTACTGTTGACCTCACCCCATTCCTAAGAGGTCTGTAAGGGGCGTGCATAAGAGCACCAGCGTGCCTACCGTTCCTGTCCTAATGTTCCCTTTGGTTGTATTCAATTTCTATGGTTATTTCATGCTTATACTTATATATATTGTTGTGTTTGACAAAATAAATAATAAATGAAATAAATAATCATATATCATATATATCATATATTACAATTCACAACACATCAAGCATAGCTCAATTACATCATATATCAATTATATATTGCTTATCAGTCATATCTTACGTATCTCATATCACATATCATATCTTCAGGGACTGGTTGCATAATCGAACCTTCTGAATTCACAGAATCAGCTTGGAGGCTCTGAGAAACTCAGCCTCATATCTAAGCTGCTAACAAACAGTCATGCCTGCCCTATGCCCTGGCATATTTCTGGGTCTTGAAAAGCAGCCTGCACAGTAGGAGCCACTGAAGTTTAATCCTTTGAAATAAAAACAATTCCAGGTATTCTTAAATAGGGTGGTGCACACTTCAAAAGTGTTTCTGAAGAAGTGCTTCAGACTTCATCCAAGCACATCACCTTTCTGCTGTTCATTAATTGCAGCCTGACCTTTTGCAGGGGGGGGGAATGTTACTCCATTCAGGAATTTACCCACCAAAATTAACACAGTGACACCTCCACCCCCACCCAACCCCCCTCCTCAGGAGGAAGCCTGAAAAAAAGGTCAAACTCCTTTAATGAATAGAAGAAACTTCTCATGCAAAGTCTGACACATTTCCACCAAAGCATGTTCAAAGCATGAGTTGTTGACGCTTTTTAAAAAGGGGAAACAAAATAACCCCCCCATCATAGTTTTCTGTATTATTAACATGCAAAATATTGGAACTTGTGAACTCTGAGTGAATGTTCATGGCTAACTAATATTCAGCAAACTACTTCAGCTTCAATTGCAACAATACACGAGCGCACAATAGATTTAAGCTTAATGTTAACCGCTCCAATCTTGACTGCAGAAAATATGACTTCTGTAACTGAGTTGTTAATGCTTGGAATACACTACCTGACTCTGTGGTCTCTTCCCAAAATCCCCAAAGCTTCAACCAAAAAGTTTCTACTATTGACCTCACCCATTCCTAAGAGGTCTGTAAGGGGCGTGCATAAGAGCACAAGCGTGCCTACCATTCCTGTCCTATTGTTTCCTTTCGTTATATCCAATTAATATAATTACATACTTATGCTTATATATATGTTTATATATTTTATAGTTATTTCATGCTTATGCTTATATATACTGTGTGACAAAATAAATAAATAAATAAATATAAATAAATAAATAAAGTGTAAATTTTACCAAGCACAGAAATGCAGGATTCTGCATAAGTGGTGCTTTTTTTTTTTTTAAACTAACTCTCTTTGAAGCTTATAGTTGGTTGAATTTTCAAGGCCAGGTCTGAGGGACTCAATAAGATTTTTCCTCAACAGCTCCTTCAAATCTGTATTCATTTGACACTTTTTAGACAAGCTGTTCAAGGTTGGTACCTGCCTGATTTTTGAGTGAAATACAATACAATTCCTTCCCACAGCTATAATTTGACCCTCAGGGCTGCCTGCGGGGTCATTTCTGCTTTCTCGTCTGTCACCAGTTTCGCTTGATGAGAAGCTTCCAAATGTAAAGTACAGAAGGGCAAATTTCAACATAATGAGACTTGGTAAACAGAGAAGCACAATGGCAGGAACATCCATTTAAGGATTCCACTGAATAGCTTTGTAATTTGTTGGCTGTCAACTTTAAAAAAAAAAAAAAGAAGAAGAAGAAGAAGAAGAAGAAGAAGAAGAAGAAGAAGAAGAAGAAGAAGAAGAAGAAGAAGAAGAAGAAGAAGAAGAAGAAGAAGAAGAAATCTTTTGCACAATTTCCTATTAATTTCTTATCTCTTTTCAGAGAAATTAGGGCCATTTTTTTCCTGTCTGATTTCTGAAGGTTTCTCATCATAAGGGAAATAATGATTTGCTGCTGTCAGTCACATGATTCAGTACGGATTATGTGTACCTTCCTGGTTGAATAATGTACTGCAGCAGACAAAGGGAAATGGAAGAGAAGTTTATAGCAATGTTTCTCAATCTCAGCAACTTTAAGAGATATAGACTTCAATTCCCAGAATTCTCCAGTGAGTCTTACTGGCTGTGGAATTCTAGGAATGAAAGTCCACATGTCTTAAAAAGTGGCCAAGGTTGAGAAACAGTGGTTTAGAGAATGGGTTAGGCCAGGGATGTCAAACTTGCATTGTCACCTGACGTATCCTGACTTTTTCTACCTCGCTAAAATGGGGTGGGCATGGCCAGCATGTGATGCATTCAGCCTGCGGGCCACAAGTTTGACACCCCTGGGTTAGGCATAAGGCAATTCATGGCTGAGCGTAAGAAGTCTATCAATGTAATTGAATGAAGAAAAATAAATAGGCTACAGATTGTCCTCAACTTATGACCTCAATTGAGCCCAAAATTTCTGTTGATAAGCCAGACAGATGCTAGGTGAGTTTTTCCCCATTTTATGACCTTTTTTGCCAAAGCTGTTCAGTGAATCACTGCAGCTGTTAAGTTAGTAACATAGCTGTTAAGTGAATCTGGCTTCCCCATTGAATTTCCTTGTTGCAAAAGGTGATCACATTACCCTGGGACACTGCAATCATCATAAATACATGCCAGTTGCCAAGTGCCTGAATTTTGATCATGTGACCATGGGGATGCAGCAATGGTCTTAAATATCTGGATGGGGAGAAACAGGCTCCGACTCAACCCTTCCAAGATTGAGTGGCTATGGATGCCGGCGTCCCGATATAGCCAGCTGACGCCATCGCTGGCTGTTGGGGGCCAGTCATTGGCACCCACGGAGAGGGCTCGCAATCTAGGCATCCTCCTGGATGCACGGCTGTCTTTAGAAGAGCATATGACGGCCGTTGCCAAGGGGGCTTTTTATCAGGTTCGCCTGATACGCCAGTTGCGTCCCTTTCTGGACCGGGATTCTTTATGCATGGTCACTCACACTCTGGTCACTTCCCACCTGGACTACTGTAATGCTCTCTACATGGGGCTCTCCTTGAAGAGCACCCGGAGGCTCCAACTGGTTTAGAATGCGGCCGCGCGGGTAATAGTGGGAACAACCCGAGGCTCCCATGTAACACCTGTCCTGCGCAAGCTGCACTGGCTTCCGGTGGTCTTCCGGGTGCAATTCAAGGTGTTGGTTATCACCTTTAAAGCGCTCCATGGCATAGGACTGGGTTATCTACGAGACCGCCTGCTGCTACCAATAGCCTCCCATCGACCCGTGCGCTCCCATAGAGCACCCTGAGTCTCCTCAGGGTGCCGTCGGTCAAACAATGTAGACTGGCAACCCCCAGGGGGAGAGCCTTCTCTGTGGGGGCTCCGGCCCTCTGGAATGAGCTGCCTCCGAGGATACGTCAACTTCCTGACCTCCGGACCTTCCGCCGCGAGCTAAAGACCTTTCTGTTTCATCGTGCATGGCTGGCTTAATGAAGTTTTTATTGGGGTTTTATTATAGCCTTATATTCCTTCAGCCTTTAATTTAAATAGTTTTTAAATGTTTTTTTAACTTTTCTGAGTTCTGCTTTTACCCTGGCTGTAAACCGCCCTGAGTCCTTCTGGAGAAGGGCGGTATATAAATTAATTAATTAATTAATTAATTAATTAATTAAATAAATAAATAAAATGTGAAAAAATGGTTATAAGTTATTTTTTTCAATGCCATTGTAACTTTGAACTGAAAAAAGGGTTGTAAGTCAAGGACCACCTGCATTATACTTTCTGTAACCAGCCTTGAGGATTCTGAACCGACAAAATATGCATCCTGATGTAATGATGCAAGCTCATCCCATTTGTACTTCAGTCATGATGTCACATGCAAATACATAATGGGATGAGTTTCTGTCATGACATTGCAACATACATTCCATCCTTTGTCCCATCCCTTACTACTCCCCATGGATAGCCATGAAGGCTTCAACCTGGCCTACAGTTGAGAACAGATGTAGCATCTTAAGTTTGCACTAGTTGCTGACATTATGAAATATAGGTTAAGTTTCAGTTCAGTATCTTTCATCACAGAATGCAGCTTCTTGCCTCTGGCACTATGGAGTTAAACACAAATTTCACTTCTTCATTTTTTTACCATAACCATTTTCCTCCAAGTTCCACTCTTGGCATTAACAAAACAATGATCTATTCAAAATCTTAAATCATCACCCTGATATCCTTCACAATTCTGCTTCATTGTAAGCAATTACATCCGTCATTCTTTAGAGATACATTGATTTGTGAAGTCCTTGGTGCTCTCTGAGCTTGGTTGTTTTCTTGCAGGTGTTTCATTACCCAACTAGGTAACATCTTCAGTGCTTCTGGTCTATCCATGCATTGATTTTTTTTGCAATGTGCAAGTATAAATAATCTTATGTTGGAATCGCATATTTGAAACAGAGCTTTTGTAAGCAGCAATGCTACTCATAAGTTACCATTTCTCAATGATTCTTTGATCTCAAAGGATGGCCCAATCATTTGTCTGCACTTTCTTATATCATTCCCTCCCTTCCATTCATGTCACCGAGCAGTATTACATTTTCTGTCAACTGAATTCATTCAAAATGTTGCATGCGCCCCCTCCCCCTCGCCCCCTCCCCCAATTTATTTCTGGTTCTTTCATTTACTTTCTTATAACTACTTTATCGAAGATTGTATTATACAGATAAACTAATCCTATCTACGTAGCATTAAAAAAATAAAAACTGTGATGCAGAAAAAAGAAAACAAGAAAAAAGAGGGAAAAAAATCCCTCTTCATCCTCAGCAAGTTTAATCAACATTAATAACTTATCATAGAACATAAAATCATAAGATTAGAAGGGACCTTGGAGGTCTTCTAGTCCAACTCCTTGGCTGTGACAAGAGATCCTACACCATTCCATATTTTTTTTGGATTTGATGGGATGGATACATGTGATCATACAAAGAATAACTGAATAACAGAACAGAATAATAGAGTTGGAAGTGATGCCAGAGGTTCATTATGTCTCAAAGTCAAATTAAGCAATTCTTTATCCCCTGCTTAACCCCATTGTCTATCAACCCATCTCTAAAAGCTTACCTCTCCATATTAATCAACAAAAATACATTAAGGGTTATCAGAAATAACATTACCGTGTTTCCCCGAAAATAAGACCTTCTCTTATATTTCAACCCTGAAATAAGCGCTTGGCCTTATTGCCATGCGTTCAAAAGTCTGATTGGGCTTATAGACTGTATTTGAGTGCTACTTTTGGCTGAAATGTGTCCCTCCCTACCAGGGACATCAATTTGACATTAGTACGCATTAGAAATCCTCTCTGCTTCTTTCATTTTCCATAATTCACTAGAAAGAAATATGAAGATATCAGCAAATTTTAGATTTTGCAAAAAAGTGTTTTACAACTTAAATGTTACCAGCTCATTGTCTTTTTATTCCAGATTTTTCATTCAGAATTAAACTCTTCTTGCTTCTGTAATCCTTGGCTTTATGATGCATTTTCATTTATTTTCAATTAATGATATATAATGAACAAAAGAATAATAAACATGTGACCCTTTTAATATTTTATTATACCTCAACCTAATTGTCTCACAGGTTGAAGATTTGATAATGCATGTAATACTAACACTTTTTTCTTTTTATGATGCATTAATACCTTTGCTTCAGCTTGGAATCAAAGCAACTGAGTGGAGCCAAGTGTTTACTGATTGGATGCCCTTCCCGATGCCTATGCAGAGTTCACAGCAGATATTTTCAGTTTGCACCCTGACAGAGAAACATTTGACATTGCCTAAGATTGAACTCTCAACCTTCTGAGCAGGAAATAAGAAATGAGAAAATAATTGACTTTAAGAGACAAATGTGAAATATCAAGCTATAATTAAAAATAAAATAGAAACTAAGGATGGAAATCAGGGGTGAAATGCTCCCGGTTTGGACCAGTTCACGCGATCTGGTAGCGATTGTGGCTGCTGGTTCGGAGGACCGGTAGCAAAAATCCCTGGCCCCGCCCCCCTGCCTCTGCTGAGCCGCGCCATCAGCAGAGGTTTTTTTTTACTTTTAAAAGCAGGTTTTTCTTCAGCCAAAACATGCTTTTAAAAGTAAAAAAAAGCCTTTGAGGATCCTGCCCCTCAGCTGAGATCAGCAGAGCCTTTAAACTTTAAAAAAAATTTTTAAAGGCTCCTCTGCCAATCTCACTTGAGTTCTTCATCAGCAGAAGCTTAAAAAACATGTTTTCTGTAGAAAACATGTAGAAAACCTCCTTTTAAGAGATTCTAAGGCACTTACCTGATTACTGATCCAACACATGGCTTTTTTCCCAGCCCGAAAGCCCCAGTTCCACTTTCAGCATGAGACAGAATCAGTTGCTTAGCTAATCTATTTCATCACTGACCAACTAATGCTGGCTGGTTTTGCTGGTTGAGGAACTCTGGGAATTGAAGTCCACAAACCTTAAAAAATAAAATAAAATAATAAAATAAAATATTTGTGCAGCTTTCTGAGATCTGGGGTGTTTCTATAGTGTTTCACTCTAACTACACAAACACACAAAATCTCAGAAAGCTTTATGTGGTATTTTGTGTGTGTGTGTGTGTCAGTTGTGTTGTGTTGTGTTGTGTGTGTGTAAAGTGTGAAAGTTGGTTTTTGAGCTTTTTGTGGCTGTGTGAAGTGTGAAGTGCAGCTGCTTTTACACTGTGTGTAAGTCAGTTGTGTTGTGTTGTGTGTGTTGTGTTGTGTTGTGTGTGTGTAAAGTGTGAAAGTTGGTTTTTGAGCTTTTTGTGGCTGTGTGAAGTGTGAAGTGCAGCTGCTTTTACACTGTGTGTAAGTCAGTTGTGTTGTGTTGTGTGTGTGTAAAGTATGAAAGTTGGTTTTTGGTACCTCTTATTGTTTTTTATATTTTGTTTATTATTTTTATTATTTATTGTTATTGGCCACGCCCACCCAGTCATCTAACCACCAAGCCACGCCCACCAATTCAGCCACATCCACAGAACCGGTAGGGTAAATTTTTAGATTTCACCCCTGATGGAAATGACTATGTTTAAATTAAAGGGTTTCAATAGAAAAAAGGAAATAAGAGAAAACAAACTGATGATAATTTACAAATGTGGTGACTTTGAGAAATATATGTGATAAATGGAGAAATAAGATAATGAAATGAAATAAGATTAAGATTGGAGGTTCGAGTGGATGGTAATATAGATTATATGTTAAATATAAGTAGAGATGAAAAATAAAAAAGTAGGAAAAAGAATGTTATGGCAGAAATTGAAATATATATATTTGGGAAATACTTATAAGCTGTATAAATTCTGACTTAGTCAATACTCTATTCAGAAAAAATATACTGTTTGTTTGTTTGTTTAAAATTTTTTATATATATATATTTGTTTTCTGAGGTTTTTGCGGGTGTTTGTATGTAGGTCTTTGGTTATTCGGGTTTTCTCCCGCGTAAAATTGGAAGTGTCTTGGCGACGTTTCAACGAAGTCTCATTCGTCATCTTCAGGCTTCAGCTTCGTGCTTCTGGGAGCAATGTGTGATTGCAGCTGTTTCTTCCTTTTTAACTGCTAGTGGGGGTTTGAACTGATTGGGTGGGAGCTTGGCTGTGCTCTGATTGGATGTGGGGGGTTTTGTGCTCTGATTGGCTGGGGGTGTGTCCTGTTTGGGTGGGGGCTTGGTTGTGCTCAGATTAGTCTGAGTTGCAGGGGGATTTGAGCTGGTGAGCTGTATTGCTGTTGTTTGGCTTCGTGGTCGTGGTTGTGCTACATCTTCATAGTGGGTGTCAGTCTGCTGCATGTATGGATTGGAGGGGTTTGAAATGGCTAATGTTGCAGCTGCGGTCTGGCTTCTGGTCCTTGGTTGTGCTTCATCATCAGTGTGAGTTTGAGTCTGCTTTCTGGGTGGATGTTGTGGTGGTGACATCCTATGTGGACCTCATGAGTGTGGGTCTGGTGTCATTCCTTGTGTTAGGGACTCATTTGTCAATAAGGGCGGGTTTCCAAATGGCTGGTAGGCGGGAGGTATCATCTCGTTTGTTCATGCTGTGTGGGCATTTTTCTATCTCGATGGCTTCTCTGATTATTCTGTTGTTAAAGTGTTCAGTTTTGGCGATAGTTCTGGTCTTTTTGAAGTCAGTATCGTGTCCTGTGGCTTTAAGGTGTTGGACCAGGGAAGAAGTTGGTTGCTCTTTTTTGGCTGAATTCTTGTGTTCTTCAATGCGTGCACTTATTCTTCTGTTGGCTTGTCCAATGTATGTGGTGGGGCAGGCAGTGCATGGGATTTCATATACTCCTTGATTTTCTAACTGGATAGGCAGCACTATCTATGAACTGGAATGAGTTTTTTACGTGTGAGGCGATGGATTCTGCATAGGGCTGTATAAAAGCCTCCCCCATCAGCAAAGAAATCCAACAAAGAATCATTCCCAGAGAAAAATCATCCAGATGCCCTAAGCTCTATGGTCTCCCCAAGATACACAAAGAAGGAACCCCACTCAGACCCATAGTCAGTTCCATAGGCTCACCTCTACAAAACCTAGCCAAATTTCTCACCAAATTTTAACCTGAAAAAAGACACCAGCATAATAATCCTACCAGCAGACAAGGGGAACGCCACGGTGGTTATGAACACATCTGACTACCAAACCAAATTAACCAACCTACTCCAAGACCCTGCATACAAGCCCCTAAAAACAGACCCCACCACCTACCTAGAAAAAACCACTAGATCCAAAATAAAAACCTCCCCCATCAGCGAAGAAATCCAACAAAGAATCATTCCCAGAGAGAAATCATCCAGATGCCCTAAGCTCTATGGCCTCCCCAAGATACACAAAGAAGGAACCCCACTCAGACCCATAGTCAGCTCCATAGGCTCACCTCTACAAAACCTAGCCAAATTTCTCGCCAAACAACTACAGCCCTATGCAGAATCCATCACCTCACACGTAAAAAACTCATTCCAGTTCATAGAGATCATAAAGAAACAAAACTTACAGCCCAGCGACCTACTCGTGAGCTTTGATGTCATATCCCTCTTCACCCAAGTGCCAATCAAAGAAGCCTTGACAGCTATCCAAAACAAATATAACCCCCCCAAGCACATCCTAGATCTGACCAACCACTGCCTATCCAACACATACTTCATCTATAACGGACAAAAATACAAACAAATAGAAGGCGCACCCATGGGATCACCCCTCTCACCTGTCATTGCCAACCTCTACATGGAACACTTTGAAACCCAAGCACTAGAAAAATCTGATCACAAACCCAAACTCTGGCTCAGATACGTAGACAACACCTTCATAATCTGGCCACACGGGAAAGAAAAACTTGACAACTTCCTCACACACCTCAATAGCCTACACCCCAAAATACAGTTCACCATGGAAACAGAAGTTAACAACCAACTTCCCTTCCTAGATGTCTTAGTCTACAAGAAACCCAATGGCTCCCTAGGACACACCATCTACCAGAAGAAAACACACACAAACCGCTATCTGCACGCACTCTCACACCACCGGAGATCAACTCCGGAGATCTACTCTGTAGCCAAGACACTAATCTCTAGAACAAAACGCTTAGCTGAAGAACAACACCTAAAAATCGAACTACACACTCTCACAAATGTACTAACATCCAATGGATTCCAGAGAAATAAGATTACCAAACTAATCCAAAAAGAACCCCCCACTAAAACCCAAGACAGAGAACAAGAAAACGGCAAAGCCCTCCTCCCATATATAAAAGGCACCACAGACAGAATCAGCAAGATCCTCCACAAACACAACATCAAGACAGCATTCTGCACAAACCAAAAAATATCCACCATCCTAAGAAACCCCAAAGACAAAATTGAGTTAGAAAATCAAGGAGTATATGAAATCCCATGCACCGCCTGCCCCACCACATACATCGGACAAACCAACAGAAGAATAAGTGCGCATTGAAGAACACAAGAACTCATTCAAAAAGAGGAACCAACTTCTTCCCTGGTCCAACACTTTAAAGTCACAGGACACGATATTGACTTTAAAAAGACCAGAACTATCGCCAAAACTGAACACTTTAACAACAGAATAATCAGAGAAGCCATCGAGATAGAAAAACGCCCACACAGCATGAACAAACGAGATGATACCTCCCGCCTACCAGCCATTTGGAAATCCGCCCTTATTGACAAACGAGTCCTTAACACGAGGAATGACACCAGACCCACACTCACGAGGTCCACACAGGATGTCACCACCACATATTCCACCCAGAAAGCAGACCCAAACCCACACTGATCAGGAAGCACAACCAAGGACCAGAAGCCA
The DNA here is from genome assembly GCF_028640845.1 of Ahaetulla prasina. Taxonomy (NCBI): domain Eukaryota; kingdom Metazoa; phylum Chordata; class Lepidosauria; order Squamata; family Colubridae; genus Ahaetulla; species Ahaetulla prasina. Next base: position 152,327,728 of record NC_080540.1, read on the forward strand.
GACCACAGCTGCAACATTAGCCATTTCAAACCCCTCCAATCCATACATGCAGCAGACTGACACCCACTACGAAGATGTAGCACGACCACGAACACGAAGCCAAACAGCAGCAGTGCAGCTCACCAGCTCAAATCCCCCTGCAACTCAGACTAATCTGAGCACAACCAAGCCCCCACCCAAACAGAACACACCCCCAGCCAATCAGAGCACAAAAAAACCCCATCCAATCAGAGCACAGCCAAGCTCCCACCCAATCAGTTCAAACCCCCACTAGCAGTTAAAAAGGAAGAAACAGCTGCAATCACACATTGCTCCCAGAAGCACGAAGCTGAAGCCTGAAGATGACGAATGAGACTTCGTCGAAAGGTCGCCAAGACACTTCCAATTTTACGCGGGAGAAAACCCGAATAACCAAAGACCTACATACAAACACCCGCGAAAACCTCAGAAAACAAATATATATATATATATATATATGCCACCGTACCGCTTTGTATAAGACTAACAGTAAAGCAAGTGAAATTGGTTTGCGGTGAAAAAAACATAAGACTCCTTGTCACAGAGTATAGGCAATCATGCATTAATGTCTCCTCTTCATTAGGTCTCAAAAGGATCTAATGGCTAACGAAAATTGGTGTTCTTATTAAAACCGGTTGCTAAGACAACTGACCATATTAGTTATGGGTGCCTGATATGAACCTGCTCCTGTTTATAGATCTGGTAGTAAAGATTCTGCTCTCAGCAATGTGCATCTGACTGGGATAATTTGCCACTTGAATAGAAGACCAAAGCTTCGCAGGATAATTGGAGTTGGTAAGCATAATGCTATATTAATCACGATGATTCAGGAAGTAATTTTTAACTATGCTGCTCTCCCACTCCTCAGCAAGCCAGGCCTGGAGGAGCACAGAGAGTTGCAGGCCAAGCACCAGAGAGTCAGAAGGTGCGCTCCCAAGTCACTCCAACATGCGTGTCAGGGTTCCAAGTAACAACCCCAATGATGTTTGGCCTTCAGATCTGCCAATGCATTTCCAGCATGCATTCCTCTGTCGCAAAGTGGGACTGAGTGGGGGGAAGGGGGAAGGGAGCACGGGAAAGGTTAGGGGAGCTTCCACAAAAGCTGTCTGACAAACAAGAAGGAATCAGTGTTGGTACCCATTTCTAGATAAACATATTTTGGAATTTCATCCTTTGTTAACTCATGTTGACTGTGTGGTTGGCTGCTACTGTTTCTGGCAACGACACTGGTAGATCTGTGCTATTCTGTACAGCGAGAGAAGAAACTAAAGCATGCAGCAAGATGGAACCAATGGGAAGGAAGCAAATTTCACTCAAAGCATGAGTAGGAAAACATGGAGCAGGCAAGCAGACGGGAGTTTACAAGGGACACTGAGTGAAGAGCATTTAAGGTCTTTTATTAAGCAATGAAAGGTATGGGGAAGGAGCAGAAGGGAGGAGGAACAAACAAAGGGAAATGAGACAGATAATTAAATCTTATACAAGTGTGACAGGAGGCATTGTTAAAAGATCCCACATCCATTTTCTGACCAGGAATTAGTAGGTTACAGCAGGACTATTCTGTTTAACTGTTATTAGCAGTGCACAGCAGTAGCCAAAAAAGACAATACAATCCTAGGGATAGAATCTATCCAGAGGAATAGAATCAAGATCACGTGAAGTATTAGGACCACTTTAAAAAGCCTTAGTAAGACCACACTTAGAATATTGCATTCAATTCTGGTCATGTTGAGATTCTGGAAAGAATGTAGAGAAGAATGAGGATGATTAGGGGTTTGGAGACTAAAACATGTCAAGAATGGCTGCAGGAATTGGGTATATCTAGTCTAATAAAAAGAAGGATTAGGGGAGACATGATAGCAGTGTTCCGGTATTTGAGGGACTGCCACAAAGAAAAGGGGGTCAATCTATTTTCCAAAGCACCAAAAGGCAAGACAAGAAGCAAACTAATCAAGAAGAGAAACAACTTAGAATTTTCCTCCCCATTGAGGAATTTAAATGCTATAGAGATGCCATTCTGGTTATGTTTATTCTCCTGAAATAAAATACTTAATGTTGCTCCTACTTAAAGCTGTGGTAGAATTCCTTTTAATACCATCTTCTGAGAAGGATGGCAACAGACCCTTCTTCAGATTGGGCTTTCTTAGACTGTGAGATAGAATGACTCTATCATGTTTTTAATTCACAGAAATTAAATTAAATTAAATTAAATTAAATTAAATTAAAAAACTAAGCATAGTACATAAAATAATCTGCTACAATGTCGTACCAGCCAATGAATATTTCAGCTTCAACCAAAACAATACAAGAGCACACAATAGATACAAAGTCATGGTAAACCGATCCAAACTAGACTGCAGACAATACGAGTTCAACAACAGAGTTGTCAATGCCTGGAATGCACTACCTGTCTCTGTGGTTTCTTCCCCAAATCCCCAAAATTTGATTATTCATAATGCTTGATGAAAATAAAAATAGATAAATAAAATAATCTTATAAGGCATTGGGAGAACGATAGAAAACATGAAGACATGGCTCTCCCATTTATATTCCTAAAATCGACCTAGAATTGTCTTTAGGCCCTACATTTCCTCCAAAGGTTCAGATCACATTCATGAAGTCTCCACTCAATTTACCAACACATTAGTTCTCTCAAGGGGTTTTTGCTGAGAGACAGCAACTGTCCCTAATTCACTTGGGAAGTGTAAGTCCTCACTCAAGGAGAAACTTGAATCTTGATTTCCTCAGCTCCAGTCAAACACTTTCCTCATCAAACAATATTGGTTCTTATTTCTTCAAACACATCCCCCCAACAAACAAACAAACAAAAAAACATATTTCCCTTGAAAAGAAGCCTGGGCTAAGACCATTTATGATGATGTCATAAAATTAGTGGTGACAGGATCAAACTCCAGGGGCTGATTTTTGTGCCAAGCACAGCAGAATAGCCAAATGCAGCCCCAAATTCAAAATATATTCCCAATTCTGTATGTAAAACAATTATTGCCTGGAAATCAGTCTAGCCATGGCCAAGGCATTCTATATAAAGACCAGAAGACCAGGCTAAGGCACTCCAGCAATAAAAGAACATATCAGAGAGGAGAAAAGCCTTGAACATTCATTATTGTACCTTGTGCATTTCTCTTGTTTGCTAGAGAAACATTTGTTTGACTAGTTTTAAGACATCTTTGATGTTTTATAAACTTATATCATATTTTTGAATTATTCTCCATGTGTTTGATATGTGAAAGGTCTAAAGTCTCTGGAAGCTGAGCCAGGGCTGGGAAGTGGCTCACCAGGCTAATGCAGCCTGTTATTAACACACAGCTGCCTGCAATTACAATTACTGCAGGCTTGAGTCCCACCAGGCCCAAGGTTGACTCAGCCTTCCATCCTTTATAAGGTAGGTAAAATGAGGACCCAGATTGTTGGGGGGGGGGCAATAAGTTGACTTTGTATATAAATATACAAATAGGATGAGACATTGCCTTACACAATGTAAGCTGTCCTGAGTCTTCGGAGAAGGGCGGGATATAAATTCAAATAAAAAAAAATTAACAATTCAATAAATACATAAATTCTTTTCTTTGCATGAACATAAAAAAAAATCCAGTATAAATGTTTTTCAAGGTCACCCATTTCCATGCTTTTTTCTACTTGTTGCCTTTTCTTTCAGGTACCCTGGGCCCTGGAACTACAGGAACAGTCAGCAACCAATAGGCCATCATTTCTCAGTCTGGCAGCATATCCTTCATGTAACCTGATCTCCTATGGGGCTTCACTAGAAGCATGGAACTTGTGGGCTTTGACATCAGAAGAAACGCAAAGATTTTCTTGTCTAGCTTGCAAGATCAAGTGATTTGAGACCTAAAAGGTAGGCTCTTCCTGCAGGACAGGAGTTAAGAAATAGCACTTCCTAGAAATCTGCTTTCCAACTTGGAGCACTGACAACTATTTTGCAGAAAAGGAATTGTACAAGAAGAGAAGTCTGTAAGGGGCATGTATAAGAGCACCAGTGTGTCTACCGTCCCTGTCCTAATGTTCCCCTTAATTGTATTCATTTTATGTATTCAATTCATGCTTATACTTATATATATTATCTAATACGTACTCGAGAAAGAAAGAAAGAAAGAAAGAAAGAAAGAAAGAAAGAAAGAAAGAAAGAAAGAAAGATGCTAGTTTCCAAAGATGCATGCAACATGTGGCATGCCCCTATTGATTTCACAGCAATTTCAGGAGTGTAAAGTACTGTCACTTGGAGTTTTGTGAATGTAAACCATCTATTATATAAACAATATACTAGAAACTCAAAAGCTGTTGTTTACTCAGTGAGATAGGAAATAAACAGTCCATCCCTTGCTGCCTTTGGATTTATTCTTAACAATAAACATGTGGGCTGCCTTTTTTTCATTTTCCAAATAAAAATAGGCATGTGTATATTTTGCCTTGGTATAAAGATGCTCTGTGTATGGGTTTTGTTTTTTTGTTTTTGTATATGTCTGGGTATTAAAGTTCAGATGCCTTATTCCCCCCCCCTCCTCTTTCGTTAGAGTTTTCTCTGTGGAGAGAAAAGAAATTTCTCATTGTTCCCCCAATGCCACAGCCCCATAGGTTGGATTCAAAGACAATGACTGGCCCAAAATCATACAAGGAGTTTCCATCGTTGAGGGAGGACTTCAACCTGGATTTCTCAGTCATCCACACAGGCTACTGAATTGTTAGATTCAAATAATTTAACAATCGGTTTCTGCCCTAATGATTTCTTCCAACAACCGGTTGACCAAACTGCTCAGAAAGTTAACAACCGGTTCTCCCGAAGTGGGGCGAATTGGCTGAATCTCACCACTGGACTTACACTTACAAAAAGACATGTCCTCACAACAAAGCTTTCATCCCACAGAGAGCCACTGTTCAGGTTGTCCAAAGCCAGTACAAGATGTTCCAATATGAAAATAGTCTTTTCTTTGGGAAAAATAGAAGAAGTCTCCCAATCTGAACGGATCATGGTACAGAAACTCACCCCTGGTAATTAAGCTTAATAAGATCTTCACATTTTTCACTGAGACAGATTTCTTTTATTCTGAATGAAGAACTTTGTGGCCATAATATGACCCATATTTTTTTCTTGTATTGCTTCTTTAGTTTTTACACACACACACACAAAAAAATTGAAACTCTCTAATCTTGTTGGCTCCAGGGTAAGTATAGTCATGACCTAATAAGAGTAATTTATTTTGGCTTTTATTCTTCCAATTGCAACAGTTTTCTAGCTAGGCTCAAACCAGGCTACAGTTTCCTCAATCTGCCAGCACAATTTGAACTGAATCTTTATTATAACTAAAGCCCCTTTACCACATGCATGGCTTTTGATAATTAAGGCTGATGCTCTATCTCATATCTGAAGGACTAAGGGGGTTCCATTAAAAAGTTTTCAAGAGTCACACATAGCCCTGATATTTCAAGTTGTGTGTCTCAGCTCTTAAGATTTAGTGCCCTCAAAATGGTTCTCTCACACTGTCTGGCAAATATCTTTGCGTTTAGGGTCCATGGAGATTGTATTCCAAACCTCAAAGACCAACAGGTGTCTGACCTATCTCTGCCTGATTGCATGAATGCAGCTTCAGCTGAAGCAAACACAACCAATTGGACCATAGTCTGACGTCTATGAGCTGACCCAGTGTTTAATTTTGTGTCAGAGTCAATACACTTTGTGTGCGTGCATGTTTGTTATGGCTGTGTGGCCCTCAGAAGTGAGTGAGTGAGTGGGTTATCTCATCATATGTCAGGGGTGAAATGACCTTCACTACCGGATCGCAAATGTGAGCACACGTGCCTCCTCCACGTATGCGCAGAGCCTTCTGCGCATCTACAGAGGATAAAAAACAGGATGTGATGACTTCCGGGGGATGAGCGGAGCCTCCCATCGCCAGCCCTACTGGATCGCACGAGCCGGATAGATTCTGCTGGATTTCACCACTGATATATGTGTGTGTCTTTCTTGGGTGTATAAAAACACAATTATTATGAAAACAGTGGAACGCTAGATCACTGAACCTTTATTAAAACTAAAGCTCTTTTACAACATGCATTACTTTTGATAATTAAGGCTGATGCACTGCCTCATATCTGAAGGACTCAGGGGGTTCCATTCAAAGTTTTCAGGAGTCACACGTAGCCCTGAAATGTGTGCATTTCAGCTCTAAGATTTACTGCCCTCAAAATGGCTGTCCCACACTCTCTGGCAAATGTCTTTGCTTTTAGGGTCCATGGAGATTGTATTCCAAACCTCAAAGGGCAACAGGTGTCTGGCCTATATTTGCAACTAAACAAAAAGAGATGCATACTGTAAACCAGGGGTGTCAAACTCAATTTCATTAAGGGCCACATCAGGATTGTGTTTAACCTTGGGGGGGCCGGGGGGGGGGCATGGCCAACTCAACATCACTCGTGTCGGGGGTGCCTGTGGTGGCCCGAGCACTCTGCCAGCAAAAACAGGATTCCAAGCTGTTTTCACCTGTGATGATGACTTCCTGCAATCCTCTGCCAGGGAAAACAGAGCTCCATTTTCACTGATAGAGGCACCGCATGCTGGTCCTTCACTGTTTCCAGGGAGGCCCTGTGGGCCAGATCCAGTGACGGGATTTAGCCAGCTTGGGCCTGTTCAGGCGAACTGGTGGTTAAATTGCTGACTGGCCTCTCCCCTCCCCCTTCTAGGAGTCTCCACGAGCCTCATTTTGGCTCCCAGGTAAGTTCAGGGAGGCCTACTAGGCCCAAAATGGGGCACCATGGGATGTGGCAGCCCCCCCCCGTGGCCTGTTTTTGCTCCCAGAAGGTTGCAGGGAGGCCTACTAGGCCCAAAACGGGGCATGGGGGGCAGCGCCCCCCCCCGTGGCCCGTTTTTGCTTCCAGGGGGCTGCAGGAGGCCAAGTGCTGCCTGCCACACCCCCTGGTCATGCCCACCATGGCCACATCCACCCAGCCAGTCATTAGGGCAGAGAACCAGTTGTTAAATTATGAATCCCACCACTGGCCAGATCTAAGCACCCTGCAGGCTGGATCTGGCCCCTGGGCCTCGAGTTTGACACCCCTGCTGTAGACCTATCCTTTTCTTCAAATGGCTTGGAACTACTATATTGAAAGTGCACCGAATTCAAGAGGTGTTTTGTTGTTTTTTAAGAGCAGGAGACCATTCTTGGTCCTCTATTTTTTTAAAAAAGCAGGTTTAATCTTCTTTCTATATTGTTACCGTAACACAATTTGGTCTGGCTTATGAAAAATGAAAATGATCATCAACAAAACATATGGGGTGCCAGCTCTTCTCTTACATCAACCCAGTTCTAAATGTCAGGCAGTCTAGTTGAACGATATAAATGTTTGACTTTGTATAATGACATCTGTGGAGTGTGCAATATTAACATTTTAACAGACGGTTTTCCTTTTAACATATGTGCAGCTGCAGAATCAATAAATTATTAAACAACATTTTCTGCTAATTTATGTATTTAGCATTACGGCCTGTGCATTTTGCTCACTTCTGTAGAATCCTATTTTGCCTTAGTTTTAATGTTCCTGCGAGTTTGCACGAACTAGGTTGGTAATTTATTCACAATGTAGTGGAAAGCATGTGTCTTCACAGGCTGCGGCTTGCATGGATACTCCGTATGCATAAAAATGTGATGTGCAAGTAATTTGGAAGGGAAGGGAGGGACCAGGAGAGAAGTGCTTTGCAACAGAGCAACAGCAATAAACAAAGCAGGTGATTGAGTGGATGTGCTGAAGGAACCCTCCAGCAAAGTGAGCAGCCAGTATATTATTTGAGTATTTTTGCCTCTATGCAGCAATAACTGTTAAGCACTTACTGTTAAGGGGAAAATAGGTCAAAAACTCCATGCATGAGGAATACCCATCCTAGCTGCCTCTGGGATAGGAAGGAAAAAGCTACTCTTGGATTTTAAAGCAGTCTAATGTTCTTTTTCTTGCTTCTAAAGCAGGGACTGTTAAATTATTTGCCATCACACCATCCTTCGGTATAATCTTAATGTACACGCAGAATAACAAGATAACAGAGCTGGAAGGGACTTTGGAGATCTTCTAGTCCAACCCACTGCTGGTGCTCCAAGCAGGAGACCCTATACCTGTGATGGCGAATCTATAGCATGTGTGCCACAGCTATAGATTCTGCGAGCACACGAGTTGTCGCCCAGCTCAGCTCTACCATGCAGGCGTGCACACCTCCCACCGGCCAGCTAATTTTTGAGATGCGCGTGGGGGGAAGGGCATATGCAGGAGACATGCATGCTGGATGGGGGGGTCGTGCACATGTGTGGTGGGGGTTGTGTATGCATGCGCGGGGACAAGGGGGTACAGGGGGTGTGGTGTACACACACACACACACACACACACACACACACCCGCAGCCCATTTTTGGGTCCAGGAGGCTGCAGGGAAGCTATGATGACCTGGGATGTGACACAAAGGCCACACACCCAGAGAACCGATATGAGTCCCTTTATTATCACCAACTGTGCCCCCAACGTCCCTTTCAACTCTCCAGACTGGAGAGAGAGCTCTTCCACCAACCTCTAATAGTCTTTGGCTAACAATACTTCAGTCCCAAACATTGTAAACAGAAAACTTTCAACTAAAAATCCAACAAGGCAAAACAAGGTAATTAATCCGGCAGGGCAAGCAAAATAGGGAATTCCAGAAGTAAAGTAGCATGGCAGTAAATCAAACCAGTTGGGAGGATGCCAGGAACTCAGATAAACACCAGATGAACTCAGTGTTTGTTCCCGACAACTGCCCCTCCCATTTGCCTCTCCTTTTAAACGCCATCAGCAGCTGTGCCTTGTAAAGAGGATCAGGTCCCTTTCCTCCCTCCTAAACCACACAACCCACATTGCTCTCTTCTCCATTCCCCCCTGCACTGCCTAGGATGAGGAGGCGGTTGGCCTTGGTCTTCATCTGAACCCCCTTTCCCTTGTTCTACCTCTCCCCTGCTCTGCCCAGCCTGACTTTGCATTTCCCCAGTTTCTTCCACAACCAACAGATCCATTCTCTCACTCTCTGTCAGCTGTTCCTCTTCCCCCTCTGTTTGGATTCAGACTCGGACAGGGGCATGACAGAGGCCTACTAGGTCCAAAACAGGGGCCAGAGGGAGCATGGGGGGGCATCTGCACATGCACAGTAGTGGCACATTGCATTATGGGTGCCAGCATGCATGTGTGCTTGCACTTTTAGCACACAACAAGAAAAACATTAGCTGTACCATTCTGGATAAATGGCTATCTAATCTCTTCTTTAAAAAAAATCCAGTGATGGAGCACCCACAACTTCTGAAGGCAAAGCCATTCCACTGGTTAATTGTTCTCACTGTCAGGAAATTTCTCCTTATTTCTAGGTTGATTCCCTTAAAAATCCAAATGCCAATATGAACACAAATGAACAACGAAAACAATACAATGAAAGTTTGGGGAAGGCGGATTCATTATAACGCCATAAATAAAAGGTTCTTTACACTTCCCCTAGACCAGAGGTCTCCAACCTTGGCAACTTGAAGACTTGTGGACTTCAACTCCCAGAATTCCTCAGCCAGCAGAGCTGAAGACCACAAGTCTTAAAGTTGCCAAGGTTGAAGACCTCTGCCCTAGACCATGGGTGTCAAACTCGTGACGTCACATTGCCATCACGTGGCCTATCGCAATACTTTTCCCCTTTGTGGAGCTGGAGTGGGCGTGGCCTGTGCGTGATGCTTCCAGCCCACAGGCCACCAGTTTGACACCCCTGCCCTAGATTGTTGAGTGTCCCCATCTCCCAGAAAGAGGGACACTTCACAGTATGGGCAACCCTGTTCTAAACCAAACTACCATGTTTATTTTGAATGGAAAAGATCTTCCCCTTGTCAGATTTTGACTGCACAGATGTGGTTTAAATTAATGAAGGGCTGATGTTGGCTTAATGCTGGCTGGAGCATATAAAAAGAATAAGGCTCAGGTCAAGGCACTCTCTGAGAGGAGATCCATTGGAGAGCTCTGGCTTCTATCCAAATGTATCCCTTAGAACAGACATACTAGAAAGGTAGTGCTCTGTTGAGCATTTCTTTGTATTTTTTATGATTCTCATTTATTATGATGGAAGGGAAGGTATTTTTCATTTCTTTTCTTTTTTTCCTCCCGAAAAGGTAGAGAAACATACAATGAAATTCTCTTGGGTGGTCTGCAGAGTTCAAGCTCTTGGCTCTACGAGCAGACAGCTGAGCTGAGCAACCAACAAATTCCCTAGCTTCTGTTGGAGAAAAAATCTGTAAGAGGGACCTTATGAATTTATTTTTATCCCGTCTATGAGTTAAAAGTCTCTTCCCCTTCTCACTTGCTCCATGGAGACAAGCTGAGGTTTATTTTCTACTCAAGCAGGACACCAAGGACTTCAGATACCAACACTTTGCGATGAGTTTGCAAAACCAGGTCAAGCACACAAGATGGGCACGTTCAGTTGGGCATGGCTTTGACATTGAGAAAATAGGGTGCATTTATAATTAAGCAACAAGGAACTCCAGGAATATAACATGATCGGTTACAAACTGATTATGAAAAGGCAACATTCTCTATGTTATATTTGCTAAATGTACTTGCTAAGCCTCAAACCACAACTTCAGCCAGCTCTACCTATCCTGCCAACTTCTTCTTGAAGTTGGAGGAGACCATTCTTGGTTCTCCTTGCCAACTTGTCTTCTGCTCAAGTCCTCTTGGTAGGCACCGTGGAGAAGAGTCTTTGGAAAGTAGACAATTAAACAAAAAAAAGCATTACCAGTGCTTTCTGACAGCTAGATGTACAATAGAACTGAAACCATTATTAAAACCAAAAAAAATACCTCTCCTGAACCAAACATACCTCTGCTACCATTAGGGCATATGTTTTTCAAGTTTATATTTTTTAAACAAATCATTCCGTGTCACATTTTTTTCTTCTTCTTCGTTAACTGACAAATGGATTGTTGCTTGTTGAAAATGTTTTTTTTTTCCCCTAAAGAGCCGCTTTTAATAAGGACCGTGTGCATGCAAGTGTGTGTTTTTCAGGCTTTTTAACGCCATACGTTGGTTTGACAGGTTTGAGTTTGATTTAATGAAAATACTCCCACCAAGTGAGTAATTCCTTTTGAATAATTTATTGGATAAATTTGAATTAATTTCCCATTTCCATATTCTGTATGTGTTCTTTTGAACAAAAGAGCAGTAAGAATTTTAAAAGCAACAAATTAGTATGACTGTTTTAAAAAGTCTTCCAAACCTGGGAAGCATTTATGTTTTTCCCCCCTCTCTCCTTGTCAAACTGGTACAGATATTAGACAGCCAGGGAGGTGTCCTTCCTTACCCTTCTCTTCATTTAGACCACAAAATATTTTGTATATTTCGTTTAAGTTTTTAAAATTTTAAGGAACATTATGTCAATTCATTCCTTCAAACAGCAGATGTCATGGACTTGTGCAAATGAACATTGCTACAGTAAAGAAAAAATGATCCGACTATCTTAAAGCTCTCTGGGGCTTTCCCAGCTATTAAAGTTTGTCAATTCGGAACTAAGTTTCCAAAATACAAAGGCATTCTGTGTTTGGTTCTGCCATCACGCCTAACATTTGAGAATTGTGGCCCTTCTGATACTGCAAAACTACAACTCCCAGCATTCTTTGCCATTAATCTTATTAGGCAAGGTATATCTCAGGGACACCAATTGCATTCTCTGTTTAGTCCATTGAGATTGCCACGTAGCAGGTCTAGGACAACTTGCCACAGCCAACTTGCCATGGCCAACTCACCCATTCTTTCATCCAAATCAATCGGAAAGCTGCAAAACACAAATTCAAGTCAGGTGAACCCAATCCCCCTCCTTGTTTTGCATCTTATAATGCCTGGAATTTAATTCATGGGGTTGTTGTTGTTTTTTCTGCCAGACAAATTTAGATATATAATTCTGTCATTGTTTAAATGGTGCATCAAGTATTAAAATAGGTATTGTCTGAAACAAAAACATCATTCTAGGCAAGAACTCCATTTTTATCATGGAAATTCTCCCCAGAAATGACAATTGTAATAGCTCCCATTTTAACATGTCTTTTTTAATTTCATTCTCTGTCTTAAGATAGTTATTTTGAAATAACATACAGTTTTTACATATTGGTCCTAGTGAAACCAGGATATTTTACTTTCTTCTCAATCTTAAAATCCATTTTAATTATCAATTTTCTTTGAACATCTATATTCATATTTTTTGTTAACATCTTCATCTTTGGTTTATTAATCTTGAAATCTTTGCCCATTAATATTTCAACTTCCTTTAAAGAATCTTCCAGAACCAACATCAGTCATCTACCAAAGCCCTTAGCTTATAAGTTATTTTTTAAATCCTTATTCTCACAATCCTCTCATCTTGTCCTATATCTCTACTCAGTATTTCAAGACCCAAAATAAGTAAGGAGACAGCGGGCATCCCTATCTTGCTCCTCTTTGTATCTCACAAATAAGCAATTATTTGTACTTTCTGTGATTTTAAGACATTAGGAACCCAGTGATGTAGAGTTGTGTGAGAGAAAATGGGCTCTGGGTTTTTGTTTAATTCTCCCTATGCATTTCTACCCTTAAAGGAGAACACCATTAGTTTTGGCAGACAAAAGATTCACATTCATCTGGTTATCAGATGATAGGGTTGGAAAGTTTCCCGGGCAAAGGAGAGCTAGAGACTTGGATGGTGAGGCAACTTGTTGGTGTCTGGAATCATGCAAAGTAGCAGGGCCACCTCAGAACTAAACTAGCATAGTAATGAAAGTGGAGACCCATGTTCTAATTCCCGCTGAACCTCAGAATGCTCCCTGGAGGGCTTTGAGCCAGTCACTTTAATGGAGAAAATCAATCTAACAAGCAAAATAGAGATTGTACCCTTTCGTGTCTTGTAGACAGGATCAAAGGCAAACCCAGTTCATCTCTTTGCCTAATTCTATCAGACCTGAATTGATTCACCCTATTGCCAGATGAAATTTTTTGCAATCCCATCTAAACCAAAGAATAGAAGCCTCCTCACCAGCTCACAGAATAGCCCAAGGGCAATGGAATTGCCTTCAAGGGAATTGCAACCTAAAGAAACCTCAGCACTCCAGTATCCATGAGCCTGTTGGCCTCAATGTTCCATTTGGTTTAAGAATAAACCTCTTCAGCTCCGCTGCCCACCTGAAAGACTTGCTTTGCCTAACAATAGAAATAACCCCAATAGCAATAGCACTTAGACTTATATACCACTTCACAGTGCTTTACAGCCCCCTCTAAGAGCTTTACAGCGTCAGCATATTGCTCCCAACAATTTGGCTCCTCATTTTACCAACCTCAGAAGGATGAAAGGCTGAGTCAACTTTGAGCCAGTGGGGATCGAACTGCCAAATTGCTGGCAATTGGTGTCGTGTCCCACTCCTCCGCTGACGGCCGGGTCAGGGAAATCCGAATCAGGTGTGCCTCTGCAGCTCTGCCAAAGTCCTAGCAAAGTCCTCAGGACAGGCAGGAGACCAGAAAGTGACTTCAGCAAGATATGTTTAGACTTTGCCTGACTCAGAGACTGCCAGAAAGCAGATCCTTTATATAGGCCATGGGGTGTGGCTCCATGACTCAGCACTTATCCAGGCCTGCCCCTCCCTTCCTTCTGTCGCCGCCGCCTATCAATTCTTCTGAAGCGAGGGTCACTCCAATCGGCAGCTGTTGGTAATAGACCTTCCTCAGGCTCACATGCTGTGGAGGAGGGGGAGGGGTCTAGTTGCTCCGTTTGCCTGGGCATGGAGCCAGAGCTGGGGGCTGGAGATATTTCCTCTTCTTCAGCCTGTCTGGGCATGGAGCCAGGGCTGGGGCCGGGAGGCATACTAGGACATTCTTCAGCGTTCGGAAGCAGATAAGCAGGCCCCGGCTGTGGTGAGATTGGGCGAGACACAACAATTGGCAGTCAGCAGAAGTACCCTGCAGTTCTGCATTCTAACCACTTCACCACCATGTAAGGACAAGGATATCAGAGGTGGGTTTCAGCAGGTTCTGACCAGTTCGGGAGAACCAGTAGCGGAAAGTTTGAGTAGTTGGGAGAACCGGTAGTAAAAATTCTGACTGGCCCCGCCCCCATCTATTCTCTGCTTCCCGAGTCCCAGATCATAAGGGAGGAAATGGGGATTTTGCAGTAACCTTCTCCTGAGGGAAGAGAGGGAATGGAGATTTTACAGTATCCTTCCCCTGTCATGCCCACCAAGCCACACCCACAGAACCGGTAGTAAAAAAAAATTGAAACCCATCACTGAAGGATATGCCTAGCTTTCCCAAACTGGCTAGCCAATCAGATCTCTAGGCTTTTCCACCTTGAAGTCCTCAACCTCTATAAAAATCTTTGCTTTTTCACATTTTGGGCCTCTATTTCTTGTAAAATAGGGAAATGATGATTATTACGATAAACCTTGGTTCTTCTTCTCAGCGTTGTGCTCCTTCTTCAGGCTGAACCTCAATGATAATAACTCTTTCACAGCCCAAATTATCCCATGGTTAATTGCGAGGTACAACAGATGCCATCAATGACACATTCAGCTGAACAAAGGGAAATGTGTGCATAAATCCAACAAAAAAGTCAAAATGTTTGGCTGAGATTATTTTTCTGGAAATACAAAGGAGGTGGTTCTTCATTTTATTTTTTAACTGTTTTACAAAACGCCTATCTTATGGCTCACAATTCTGTTCTCTTACACCATTACTAAATTTTGGTAGCTCAACTAGAATTTGATTGTGCACTTGGAAATGATTCCAGAAACATTTAGAATTACCAGCAACTTATTAAGACCACAAAAAGGTGTTTCTTATGTTACAATGTCTGTCTATTTGTCTATGATTGAGTTCTCAGTGGGCCATTCAGAATAGCATCTACATAAACAGCAACATCTAAATTAAAGCAAAATTGAAAATTAGTTTACTCATTTAGCATTTTTGGTGTGGTCTCTAATCAGCTTGTGGTCTGGATCTTCTGCATTAAATTGGAAGCTTATTTCAAGATTTGAAATAAAGGAACAGTAACTATTTACACAATCTGCTGAAAGCTTATTATGAGGAATATGTTCAATATCTCTTTATTTCTTTTGTAAACTGCAAAATGCATTTAAGGTTCCTTCATCATTGCTTCCTTTTCAATGCATGTCTCTCCATGCCTATCGACGGTAATGCAAATCAACAGGTATATGCATTTAATGCATATTTCCCAGCAATCTTTCAAAAACCAGGAGAAACAATGGGAACAGGAAGGTTTTCAATGTGTTGTCTTTGCAAGAATAATTGTTTACAGATTTACCAGCTGAAAAAAATAGAAAAGAAACATATGTGTAGGACTATGTGGGCAGGGGGTGTCATTATTGTTTGAAATCCTTTAGGTATGCAGTTGTGATTGTTGTGTTGGAAGCAGAAAAATCACCCAGAGTTAAAATCCAATCTAAAGCGCAAATAAGCACCTGACCTTTCATAGGACAACAGCAATAGCGATAGCACTTAGACTTATATATTGCTTCACAGTGCTTTCCAGCCCTGTCTAAGCAGTTTATGCAGTCAGCATATTGCCCCCAGCAATCTGGGTCCTCATTTTACTGACCTCAGAAGGATAGAAGACTGAGTCAACCTTAAAGCAGTCAGGATCGAACTGCTGGCAGTGGGCAGAGTTAGCCTGCAATACTGCATTCTAACCCCTGCGCTACCACGACAAAGAAAGCAAAGAAGCACCACCCAACAGCCACATCTCAAGTATATGAGCTGCAGTGGTCGAAAAAAAACCCCAATAATTAACAACAGTGCACTCTCTGGCAGGTATAGTAGTTAAATAATCTATTTGCACTGTACAGCCAGTCCTCAGAACCATTTGTTTAGTGACCATTCAAAGTTACAACCCCACCGAAAAAAGTGATCAGTCCTCATAGTTAAAACCGTCACAGAATCCCCATGGTCACATGGCTAAAATTTGGGAGGGTTGCCGTGTCCTGGGATCACATGATCACCATTTGCAACCTTCCCAGTCATTTTCTGACAAGCAAAGCAAATGGGGGAAGCCGGATTCACTTAATGACTACGATTCCCTTAATAGTGAATTGCTTAACCGCGATGGCAATAAAAGCTCATAAAACCAGGTGCGACTCACCTAACCACTGCTTTGCTTAAACAACAGAAATTCTGGTCCCAATTGTGGTTGTAAGTCAAGGACTGCCTGTATTAGAAAGAACAAGGCTGACAAAATGTGAGACGGCATTTTGACCACCAGCAGTAACAGCTGCACAGTGACACACAGACAGAGGTCAAATGATTTCCTGCAAAATTCAGCAAATTTTCATTTTGAAAATGGATAGGAGAACAAGCTCAAGAAAGATCACCCAGAAAGCTTTCTGAACTGCTAGGCTCACTGGCTGACTCTTGTAGTTAATAGTTGCTTATTGAGTCCACTCGCAATTTGGGACAGTACTGCATAGTGGTTGAGTCCATATCATATGGTGGGTGGAGGGGCAGGGTGATGATATTCTATATTTTTCTGAAGGAGTTTGAGGTTTTACATTTGATTTAAAGAGCACGTGTGACATATTTTGCACTTCAGTCTAGTTTTTTTAAAATCTATTTTCCAAGAGGCTTTTTTCAGCGAGCATAATCCGAGGAAGTTGAAAGCCACATATGGCCTACAGCAGAGGTAGGTTTCAGCAGGTTCTGACCAGTTCTGGAGAACCAGTAACGGAAATTTTGAGTAGTTCGGAGAACCAGTAGTAAAAATTCTGACTGGCCCCACCCCCATCTATTCTCTGCCTCCCAAGTCCCAGCTGATCGGGAGGAAATGGGGATTTTGCAGTAATCTTCCCCTGGAGTGTGGAGGGAATGGAGATTTTACAGTATCTTTCCCCTGCCATCCCCACCAAGCCATCCCCACCAAGCCATGCCACACCCACCAAGCCATGCCCACAGAACTGGTAGTAAAAAAATTTGAAACCCACCACTGGCCCATAAACCCTGGTTGCCCACAGTTCCTCTATAATAATAATAATAACAACAACATTCCCCACCATCCAGCCAGAGTTGAAGAAGCTTCTTGGGTGAAAAGCGAAATGTCTTTAAAAAAAACCCAAAAAAACTAGGAAGTCCAGTTGCCTCTTGAAAAAGCACCTTTGGGACAACCATGACCTGGATGACTGAGAATCTCCATAGACAACAACAACAACAACAACAACAACAATAGTTACATTAAATATAACGCCTCCCTCAAGGAGAGCTCGACTGTTTGTAGTAGTTTGCTTCTGCGTTCTTCCAGATTTTTTCCCCCAATTCCCAGTTTAATCTCCTATCTGAGCACTAAGCCTTGCTTAGTTTTATAGATCAAGCAAAGTCTACAAATAGCTAACATCTGCTGAGAAAAGTTACTTGTAAACACATACATTTACCAAAGTTTCGCTACATAACATCTGTCAGAAGAATATTTTGGGGTTCCAACTTGAGCCAGGGTTTTGCAAAAATAAATAAAAATGAGATCCAAATAACTGTGAGGAAAGAAGAAATATTTACTCATAAAACAAAGGAGTTTGCCTTTCAGGGCAGCTGCAGGGAAATGGGGCATAGCAATATAGTTAAATAGGGAGTTTGTCCTGAGTGTGGAAGTATCTACATGCTGAATCTAGGGTGACACTTGAGGGACATGTGTGTGTGTGTGTGGGGGGGGGTAGGTCAGCTATGATGTTTATTCTTGTGAATATGCAATTCCTCTTGGAGATCTAATTTAATTAACACTATTTGCATTTGCAAACCTTATCCTTTGATATGTGGATTAGGTCTGGGTAGCTTTCTTGGGGGTTTGAGGAAGTGGGGGTTCTTCTTGGGGGTCTTGAAGACAAGATTTTCCCCGTTTCCTATTTTTACTGAATTAACTTAGTTTCAGCTTGACTGTCAACTATTTAGTGGAAACGTTGATTCTCGAATAAAGTATATTTTGATATAAACATTTCTCACACATCCCAGGTCCAACTGATCTAGTGGAACAACAGATTTCAAGGCTAATAAGAAACTCTTGAACGAAGTACACGAGCACAAGGCTAGATGGAGCAATTCTCTTGTCTCTTTAAAGCAGATCTGCAGTTCATTAGCAGAGTTATGTATCAAATTATGCTTACCTCTTTACTAAATCAATCTTTTCTCTCCTCTTCACTTATACCACCTGCTGAACTAAAAACAAAAGGCAGTTGGAGGCGGATTGATTATACTGACCTGATTTCATTTGGATTCATCCTGTGTTAAAAGAGAACAAAACTACTGTATTTCAAGCACCCAGCTAGATGGTAAAAGCCCAAAAAAAAAAAAAGAACGGAAAGATATTATTTCCAGTTCAAAGGAGAGAACATTGATCAAATAGTTAAGGAACTTTTGGCAGCAAGATACTCAGTAGATGAATGTAACTTTAAAAAAAAATCCTGTAAACATCATTAGGGAAAAATGATTGCATTTGGTTCCCCTCTTTCATTTTAAGTGTAGGCGACTGCTTCCTTCTGGTTTCCAATGCATCAGATCTAAGCATTAAGTACATCTAAGAAAATAGTCAAAATCTTTTCATCTTCAGTATCCAGGCATCCTAATATGGATTTCAAAATATCATTTAGAATCCATGAGAGAAATTCTACCCCCAAATCATTGCATCTTTGAGGGTATCCTTGTTGCATCTGGTAAACAGCAACAGTAAATTTTATCTCTCAGGACAGGCCCAACTATGGAGGAGGAGGATGTTTCTAGCGGTACAGAGAGTCCTTGACTTATGACCACAATTGATTCCAGAGTTTCTGGTAAAGCTGTTGTTAAGCGAGTCGTGCACAATTTTGTGACCTTTTTTGCCACGGTTGTTAAATGAATGTTAACAATTGTTGTTAAGCGAATCTGGCTTCCCCAATGACTTTGCTTGTCAGAATCCACTGGAAAGGACACAAACAGGGATTGCGTGACTCCAAGACACTCCAGCGGTCATGTTGTGTCTCGTCCAATCTCACCTCAGCCAGGGTCTTCTTATCTGCTTCCGAACACGGAAGAAGAAATACCTCCAGCCCCCAGCTCTGGCTCCATGCCCAGACAGGCTGAAGAAGAAGAAATACCTCCAGCCCCCAGCTCTGGCTCCATACCCAGGCAAACGGAGCAACTAGACCCCTCCCCCTCCTCCACAGCATGTGAGCCTGAGGAAGGTTTATTACCAACAGCTGCAGACTGAAGTGACCCTCACGTCAGAAGACTTGATAGGCGGAGGCAACAGAAGGAAGGGCGGGGCAGGCCTGGATAAGTGCTGAGTCATGGAGCCACACCCCATGGCCTATATAAAGGACTTGCTTTCTGGCATTCTCTGAGTCAGGCAAAGTCTAAACATATCTTGCTGAAGTCACTTTCTGGTCTCCTGCCTGCCTTGAGGACTTTGCTAGGACTTTGGCAGAGCTGCAGAGGCACACCTGATTCGGATTTCCCTGACCCGGCCGTCAGCGGAGGAGTGGGACACGACAGGTCATTAATACGTGCTGGTTGCCTACAAATGCCCAAATTTTGGTCAGGTGGCTATGGTGATGCTGTGATGTAAATGCATAATATATGCATGAAAATGACATAAATGTGTCATAAACCAATCATAAGTCACTTTTTTCAGTTGTAACTGAATTGTCGCTAGAAGGCAACAGTGACCAAGTATTGAAGAACTGTGTTGTGTTGCTTATTCTACATTTCATAAGCAACCTGCCCTTTCCCTAGTTAGTAAATCATCTTTAAACGAGAAGGATGAGCCTGTTAGAGATCAAATACAGAGGCCATCTTCCAGCAAGGTAGAAGATTTCAACTGTAAATCAGAGCTTGTCTAACCAACCCTGAAAATGCAGTATAGCAAGTGGAGGAACAGGTGCACAGATACCTAGTACAACTGGTGCCTAGTATAGATTGGTACCAGTTGTACTAGGTATTTGACTTTGGAAAAAGTGCAAAGAAGAGCAACTAAGCTGAATAAAGGCCTGGAGACAAAAACATACAAAGAATAGTTGCAGGTACCAGGTATGGCTAGTCTAATGAAAAGAAGGACTAAGGTTGACATGATAGCCGTATTCCAGTATTTGAAGGGCTGGCACAAAGAAGAGGGGGTCAAGTTATTTTCCAAAGCACCAGAAGGCAAGACAAGAAGCAATGGATGAAAATTCATTAGAAAAGGAGCAACCTGGAATTAAGGAAAAACTTCCTAACAGTGAGCACAATTAACCAGTGGAACATCTTGCCTTCAGAAATTATGGGTGCTTCATCACCTGAGGTTTTTAAGAAGAGATTGGGCAGCCTGTGGGACCGGAAGTTGGCAAATGGGCCATTTCTGGCCTCTGGGGGGCCTCCGGGAGGGGGGTGGGGAAGGCCATTTTCGCCCTCCCCAGACTCCTAGAGAAGCTCTGGAGGCTGGAAACCGCAAAAAAATGGGCCTTCCCCACCATCACTCCAAGGCCCTCTGGAGGCAGGAAACAGCCTGCTTCCCTACTTCTGATGGGCCCACTGATATGGCTACATGTGCTACCTGTGGCACATGTGCCATAGGTTTGCCGTCACAGGTATCAGGTCTCCTGCTTGAACTAGTGTTGAACTAGAAGACCTTCAAGGTCTCTTCTAGCTCTATTCTGATTAATTGATTGACTCAGGACCAGGCTGGTAATTCCAGCTCATCTCACGCAAAGGCTAAGCGTTGCCTTTCATTAAGCATCTTCTGTGCATAGTATATGCTGGTTTAGTAGTGCACCTTGTGTCTTGCCTCAGCCTGTTAAATCCCCTTTGGAAACCTTGACTCTTGCAGATATTTCGTTTGATCTTGAAGCTTAGTACCAGATAGGAATTGTTGTACTTACAAAAATCTCCGTAGGGTTCGAAGTTGTAAAGTACTGCCTTTCCCATTTTCAGTGCAAAGACGATACAGAGCTTTGGATTTGAAAAGAAAAGGTACTTTGGAGCAAGCGGGGAGAGTCATATCACTCAATCTGTAACTTCTTCAAGTATTCTCCCAGGCTTGTGTTTTGTCATTTGCAGCTGCAGTGCAATCCCAAGGGAGGGGGGGAAACATGGTTGCTTGAGGAAGTTGCAAGCAGATGCCATGTGTATGGCTTCGTATCTCTGAATCCCCCTTTTGCCTTTAAATCTGAACTGCCACACGGCTCAGTGCTGTGGCTCTGCTCAAATTTAGATGGCCTCCTTATTGAACTCAGCAGGATAGCTACCATCTGCATCCTGGTACCCATATGCTGTTCCAGGCATTGAGATAATAGATAGAATCAAATAATTAATTCTGTAAGTTTGAACTGCTGGGGAAATGCTAACTTCAGTCTTCCCTTCTATGATTTCTTCTTCCCTTAGCCAATAAAACAAGCCTGCCTGCCCATCAATCAAGGATAATTAGCGCCTTGCCAATTTGGAATCCCTCATCGAGTAGACTGGGAAACAGTCGACCAGTACATGAAATTTGGAAAGCCCCATTGTTCAATCTGAGCAGACAGTGGCAGACCAAGGATTTGATGAAATCTACTCTCTCCAACATTCCACAAAATGGAAATTGGCAACATGAACCCCTTGGTGGATTTATAACTAGAGATATTCAAGGTTTCTGTTGAGTCAACATTTCACAGTGAACTGACTTGATCGACATCTTCAAGATGAATGTACCAATTAATTCTAGACTTATCTGAATTTTCCAGGGCAGCTTTTGCTTCAGCTTCTACTTTAGGCAAAACTTTGAGAGAAAACACCTTCAGAAATGCATGCTTTGTGAGAAAAAATACTTTCAGAAAAGCATATCAAAATATGTATTTAAATATGCATTTTTGCATGGTAGATTTAAAAATTCACGCTTTTTAAAAAATATCTAAGTTGAACGCAGAGACAGAATGAAACCAACTTATGAATAAACACACACTAAACTGATTCAGACCATACTTGTTCATCCTCACTGATAACAGCAATTTACTGGATAGTGGGGATATTATATATTTGTGCTCATTATATATCATACACATTGGCACCTGTAGTAGTCATCCAATTATATGACTTTTGCCATGGCTGTTAAGCAAATCATACAGCTCTTAAATGAATCCAGCTTCCCGCATTCACTTTGCTTGTTGGAAGGTGCCTGGAAAGGTCACAGACAGCAATCACACGAACCCCTGCACAGCTGACATAAATATCTGCCAGTTGTCAAGCATCCAAATTTTAATCACATGACCACTGTGGATGCTGCAACGCCTCTAGGGGCAAGGACCGGGTGTACGTTGCTTTTTTCAATGCTGTCATTACTTCAAGCAGTCATTAAATAAATGGTGATAAATCAAAGACTATCTATAATAGCCAAAGAGGGCTCCTCTATTATAGTTGACATATTTACTCTCTCCTTGCCCTGTAGTTTGTATATTTTAATTTTTAATGATATTTTAAACTTTTAATAATCATTTTTAAAAATATTTTTATAATGACAATTTGTATCTCTTACTGTTCTATTTGATTATGGCATGCTATCCAGAATTGCTCATGGTAAAATAGGCAGCTACTGTAAATAAATTTGATAAATAATAATAATAATGATAATGATAAATATAATAATTATATATATCTATATCTATATATCTCCACACAAGTAGGATGTATATATAGTAGATATATATAGTAGGGTGTAGGGTGTATATATAGTGTATGTATATAGGTCTTTGGTTGTTCGGGTTTTCTCCCGTGTAAAATTGGAAGTGTCTTGGCGACGTTTCGACGAAGTCTCATTCGTCATCTTCAGGCTTCAGCTTCGTGCTTGTATAGTGTATGTATAGTGTATATATATGTGTGTGTGTGTTTGTGTGTGTGTGTGTGTGTGTGTGCGTGTGCTTGTGCGTGTGCGTGCAGGTTTTGGTATGTTCGGGTCTTTTCCCGTGTAAGATTGAAAAGATGGGAAAAGACCCAAACATGCCAAAACCTGCATACATATATCCGTGAAAACCTACAAATACACACACACACACCACTATAAATTTGGTAGGTGCATGTAAAAGGCCTATGGAGAAGAGGGTCTGAGAAGGTGGGACATTCTGTTCAGATGTAAGTGAGATGCCAATAACACGATCATGAATCAATCCTTATAATGTTCTGATCCCTTGATCTGCATAGAGAAATCTCAGTCCATATGGGATCGCTTTTGGAGCAGGCAGAGTGACCATCCAGTGTTTCATAGCAGTGGCCCCCAGCCCTTCCAGCTTTGCGACCAATGGTCTTGTATATGTGCCACTTATGAAAATGAAGTTTCATGAATTCACACACCCTCCTGCCACTTGTCAGCCCAATTCTCAATGGGCTGCGGTCCGCTATTGGACCACGGACCCAGGATTGGGGACTCCTGTTTCACAGAACTGAAAATCTACTTTGCGCCGTATCCCTCCCTCCCTCCCTCCCTCTCTCTCTCTCTGTGTGTCTCTGTCTCTGTCTCTCTCTCTGTCTCTCTCTCTCTCTCTCTGTTTCTGTCGCTCTCTGAATCCAATTGCAATCTTCTAAACCACTGCATTTCAACAGTTTCTTCTATCAATATCTACAGCAAGAATGTCTCTATCACTTTAAAACCCACTTAAGGCACCTCGGAAGTTTAGCTGTCAAGACTAGGTACAGAATTTCCAGAGCTGAAATTTTTGACTAATGGCACTCTTGAATCTTAAGTGGGGGAAGCTTTTAAAGTGTTCTAAAGACAAAGGATGGAGTATAAAATCACTGAGTGGGATTTTTCCCTTCTGGATTACGCAAGAATGTAGACCACTTCTATAATAAATTCATTTTGACAGCTGCTTAAAAATTTACTAAGCCCGACAACACAGGCTGAAAATAAAAGAGAGACTACAGATAACTCAGCTGTTTATCCTTCTGCCCAAGCCCAGAAAACACTTATCTTTTTAAAAGGAGCCATATTTTACTGTATTACCTTGCTGAATGGAAGAATTATTGTTTTCTTTATTCCCTTCTCTGACTCTCTCCATTGTTTTGGTACACAACTGATCTGAGAGCCAGCGTGGTTAAGTGAGAAGATGGGAGATGACAGTATAAAAACCCATTTCATCTGAGGGATTCTTTGAGTAAGGAAGCCGACACGGATCCTCCTTCCCTTCTGAGAGGCTTAAAGGCAGATGGCAGCAGGTACCCTGAGAAGCAAAGGATGGCCCTCTTGGAGCAAGAAAGGCATGGCCAGAGATACTGGTGATAAGAAGTCTTTGGAATGATATGGAAAGGGGGATGAGGGAACCTCCAAAAATGCAGTATTAAAAACCATAGGCAAGTGGATTCTTACACACAGAGAGAGAGAGAGAGGGAGGGGGGAGGGAGGGAGGGAGGATTAGCTGGCATATATAAATGGAAATGAATCCTAGAAAGGATAGCCTTTTTATAGTGCTGCTACATAATTTCTCCTTCTTGATGTTCTTAGATAGATTCCAAACACATCCATCCATCCATCCATCCATCCATCCATCCATCCATCCATCTATCTGATGGGGAAGGGCCTTCTCTGTGGGGGCGCCCACACTCTGGAACGAGCTTCCCCCGGGTTTACGTCAAATACCTGACCTTCGGACATTCCGTCGCGAACTGAAGACACATCTCTTTATCCGCGCGGGGCTGGCTTAAATTAGATTTAATGTGAAATTTTATCAATTTTTAACGGGGTTTTTAGTATGGAAATTTTTAATTTTAGGCTAATTTAAATACCATATATACTCGAATATAAGCCGATCCGAGTATAAGCCGAGGTCCCCAATTTTACCCCAAAAAACTGGGGTAAACTGGGGACTCGAGTATAAGCCGAGGGAGGGAAATGAGGCAGCTACCGGTCAGGGAAAGCCTCCCTCCCTCAGCCGAGAAGGCTGGCGGCTCCCCCGCCCCGCCCTCTCACTGCACCGGCAGGGCTTCCCCGCGCTAATGCAAAAGCCCGCCAAGTTTGCACCATCCGGTATAATGTGAAAAAAAGAAGAAAAAAAAAAACTCGAGTATAAGCCGTATATACTCGAGTATAAGCCGAGGGGACGTTTTTCAGCACAAAAAACGTGCTGAAAAACTCGGCTTATATTCGAGTATATACGGTAAGTTTTTTAAATGGTATTTTAATCTGTATATTGTATTGTTTTATCTTGCCTGTACACCGCCCTGAGTCCTTCGGGAGAAGGGCGGTATAAAAATCAAATAAATAAATAAATAAATAAATAAATAAATAAATAAATAAATAAATAAATAAATAAATAAATAAATATCTATCTATCTATCTATCTATCTATCTATCTATCTATCTATCTATTCTCCCCCCCTCTCCATCTCTATCATCTATCTATCCATCTATTATCTTTTTGTGCATCAATCATCTATCTATCTCTCTCCATAAACACACACACACACACACACACACACACACACACACACACACACACACACACATAAGTATAGGTCAATTCGACGGTTTTAATTTTCGGCCATCTTTTGAATATGTATTTTAATTGTTATTTTAATTTTGTATATTATTGTTTTAATCTGGCTGTACACTACCCTGAGTCCTTCGGGAGAAGGGCGGTATAAAAATCTAAATAATAAAGAAAGAAAGAAAGAAAGAAAAAGAACTCCAATTTTGGCAAATAGCATAATAATGTAAGTTCTGCTTTACAGGAACTCTCTGGGAACTGATCTTGTAAAAAAAAGGGGTCTTTCAATAGGCTGCAGCCCAATAGACAGCTTACAATAATTAAAAATCAATAAAACAATAAATTAGTTGAAAATTGCCAAAGATGGGAAAGAAGGGACCAAGATGCACACAGGATTGCTGTGTGTGTGGGGTGGGGGAGGTGGTGTCTAATCTAGTCCAGTAACACCTCCAAAATGATGGTCCCCTATTGGGAACATGGGCTAATTGGTAAGACGAGGTCTTCAGGCCAGGGGTGAAATCCTGCAGGTTCTGGAGAACCGGTAGCAGAAATTTTGAGTAGTTCAGAGAACCAGCAAATACCATCTCTGGTTGGCCCCAGAGTGGGGAGGAAATGGGGATTTTGCAGTATCCTTCCCCTGGAGAGGGGTGGGAATGAAGATTTTGCAGTATCCTTCCCCTGCCACGCCCACCAAGCCACGCCCACAGAACCTGTAGTAAAAAATAATGAATTTCACCACTACGGTTCAGGCCCTTTCTGAAGGCTAGGAGAGAGATTTGGATCTCACCTCAGGAACTGAGTATTCCAAAGGGCAGGAGCCACAGCAAAGAAGGCCCTTCTCCTGGACTCCACCAGCTGGAATTCCTTGACCAATGGGTTGGCAGCATCCACCCACAGATAACTCAATTGGAAAAATTAAAACATATTTTTTTGAAGGTCAGTTTATCCATGGATCATGGTATTTTGGTTAGAATTTGAGCATTGGATTATCCACAGATGGGCCTATATATGGTATTCAGGACGTGTGAGGAAAATGACACACTCACCAGACTGATACTGATCACTACTTATACCCTTAGAGACAAATGGCACTACCACAGGGGTATAAATTATATTCAGAGCATAAAAAAGCAAAGGACCTGGGGATGCAAGTTACACCTACTAGATCCAAAATGAGAAAAATCAAATGGTCACTAGATGGCAGCAAAGAGATACAGAAACTTTTGCTTTTTGTTGCAGTCTAGTAGACACGGTGGCTGAGTGGCTAGGATGCTGAGCTTGTTGATCAGAAGGTCGGCAGGTTAGTGGTTCGAACCCCTAGTGCCACATAACAGGGTGAACTCCCGTTACTTGCCCCAGCTTCTGCCAACCTGAAAGCACATAAAAAATGCAAGTAGAAAAATAGGAATCACCTTTGGTGGGAAAGTAACAGCGTTCCATGCATCTTTGGCATTTAGTCATGCTGGCCACATGACCTCAGAGACGTCTTTGGACAGTGCTGGCTCTTTAGCTTTGAAACGGAGATGAGCACTGCCCCCTAGAGTCAGGAATGACTAGCACATATGTGCGAGAGGAACCTTTACCTTTTAGTAGTTCATAACTTTGGCAGTCCAGATCTAGGAGCCCTAATGTCAGTTGCATTTTTATCCATCCTTCTTACTGATAGTCAAGAGAGGAAAATGAAAGAAGTAGAAAGAAACAGAATTGGTTCTCCCAGTTCCACCGGCCTACCCCACCACTCTGTTAGCCACAGAACAGCAGAAGGACGGGATAGGCTTTGACGTTTATTTCTGCTGTTAACCACTTTGTCAAATTCCAGAAAATTTAACAATCACCTCTCATGAAAGATGCAAGCTGGCTCCAGCATATAACTGCAGACAGGATACTAAAAGTAGAAACATTTAAAAAGATGGGTTGCCACAAAGAAGAGGGAGTCAAGCTATTTTCCTAAACACCTGAGGGTAGGACAAAAAGCAATGGATAGAAACTAATCAAAGAGAGAAGCAACCTAGAATGAATAAGAAATTTCCTGACACTTAGAACAATTGATCAGTGTGAATATTCAATTGATCAGTGAATAACTCTGTTATTCTAAAATACAATGATAAGAGGGAGGTTAAGAAACTGAACGGCAATAGTATTATGTATGTTTAAACAATATGAAATAATGAAAGATTATAATTTGATTAAAATGGGTATTATTACTAGAAATATATAAGCTGGATGACTGTGATAACTATGATTAATAATATATTTATCTGTACTGAAATGTATGGCACCCAGATGTCACACTGTTCACTCATTGATATGTATATGTAATATAAAATAAAAAACTTGAAGAAAAAAAGAAAAGAAAGAAAAGTGCTGAGCATTATTTTTTTATTATTATTTGCATTTATATCCCGCCCTTCTCCGAAGACTCAGGGCGGCTTACACTATGTTAGCAATAGTCTTCATCCTATTTGTATATTTATATACAAAGTCAACTTAAGAATGCTTATTAGGCCGTAGGCTAATTAGCATTATATTTATATTATACTATATATATTATAACAAGCCACAATTGTTATGATTACAATTATAATGGTATCATTAGGCATTAGCATTAGGTTCGTTCTGATAATTAAGAAGTTAGGAGGTAGGAAAGGGAGATGGGTGGTTCAAAATGTGAAAAATAAACAAACTAAATAAAACATAGCTGGAAATCCTCAAAATGTGGTGGTAAGAAGTCCAATGAACAGTGACGTTCTCATTCTCAGCCTCCAGTTTCTGTGTACTAATACAGAAATTATGGACCACAAACAGGAAATATGAAAAAAAAACCAAGCATGACACACACATAGAGCTTGCAAACAAAAGGAAAACTTGGGAAATTAGTGGGGTGAGAATCATGATCAAAATGTAGAATTGATATATTTTTTTCCAAAAGAAACAGACCCAAAGAATGTATTTTTATATGTAAAACAATAACAACAGCAATATAACATCATCAAACCTTTGAACTCACACTCTTGAATATAAAAGTCCTGTCAAAAGTACTGGGGTAAGACTTAAAAAAAGGAAGAAACAGAACTAAAGAAACATTATTGGCAGTTTACTACATGCCATTTACCCATATAGAGGACACAAATGAAGACTGTCTAGAACTCGCGGCCCATGGGCTGGATGTGTCATGTGCTGGCCATGCCCATGCCTGGTTTAGCAAAGGGGGAAAAAGTCATGATACATTACGTGATGACTCTGTGACGATGCGAGTTTGACCCCCCTAGTCTATCACATAGAACAATCATCTCTTTATGACTTGTGGATTTCAACTCCCAGAATTATGATCATGCTGGCTCAGGAATTCTGGGAGTTGAAGTCCACAAGTCATAAAAGGGCCATCATTCCCTATCTCTTGCCTAGAACAACTCACTACATTGTCAACTTAGCTGAAAGTGGAAAGTTCAAAATATTTCTTATCAATCTCGCTAATACTCTAATTTTTCAAAAGAAGGAAGAAACAAGGTTGCACGTTCTCAATCTAATTCTGAAAGAGAAAAAAATAGTTGATGGAGTGAAGTTGTTCTGCATGCTGGGTGGAAGGAAACCAAGGCTTGTTGAAATTCAAGGATATTAAGGAAGAAAAGGGTAAGAGGTCACCAGACACAATTTCAGGAAAGTCAAACTTAATGAACTCAGACAAAAAAACAAAAACAAAATGGGCCGGATCCCATCAGAAGCATCTGCTAAATCCGGAGATTTCATTAAAACGATGAAACATGAATCATGACAACGTGGTGCAAACTCCATGCTTTATATACATGCATACTTTATATGCTTTATATACATGCATCATGATGTAACATCATGATGCATGGAGGAAAAAAGTGAAGTTTGTGTCATGATACTCTGTTTCCCCAAAAATAAGATGTCCCCTGATAATCGGGCTTTTGAGTGCATGGCAATAAGGCCAAGCGCTTATTTCAGGGTTCAAAAAAATATAAGACAGGGTCTTATTTTCGGGGAAACACGGTAACACAACATCTGTTTCATTTTCCATCCCTTTCCCCATGAAGCCCCATGCACACCTTGGCTCAACATCCTAAAGGATAAATAAACCAAGAAAAATGGGAGATCCTCAAAATGAGATCTTGAAAACACAGGCACATGCAATCCAGAGGTGAGTTTCAGCAGATTCTGACCAGTTCTGGAGAACCAGTAGCAGAAATTTTGAGTAGTTTGGAGAACTGGTAGTAAAAATTCTGACTGGCCCCGCCCCCATCTATTCTCTGCCTCCCAAATCCCAGCTGATCAGGAGGAAATGGGGATTTTGCAGTATCCTTTCCCTGGAGTGGGGAGGGAATGGAGATTTTACAGTATCTTTCCCCTGCCACACCCACCAAGCCATGCCCACCAAGCCACACCCACAGAACCGGTAGTAAAATGTGTTGGTTCCGTCCCAGGTGCCTGATGGACCCCGAGAGGTTCCGGACAGAGCTTGGGCCGTTCCCTGAGGATCTTGCCCACAGCACGGCTGAAGAACTGGTTGCGGCCTGAGAACGGGCCGCGACTGGGGCTTTGGACCGTGTCGTGCCTTTGCGGCCTCTGACCCGGCGTAGATCTCAATTGGCTCCTTGGTTTTCTGAGGAGCTGAGGGAGATGAAACGCCGGAGAAGATGCCTAGAGAGTACCTGGAGGTCTAGCCATTCTGAAGCTGATCGGACACTAGTTAGGTCTTTTTCTAAGACCTACTGTTCTGTTTCCCTTCCCCCAATACTCCCAGCAAAGAGTCCGTCAGAGGCCTTCCTTTTTTTTCCCTTTTATTTACATAGATACATGTCCTGGCCACGTCTACCCACGGGCCTGCCAAGTTTCTGGAGATAACGAGGAAATTATAGATAAGGCCAGAATTACTCACGAATATATTCTTCCCTCCATGAATTAGCTTGCGCCAAATTCATTGCTTTGTCCGAGACAAAAAACCAGGAAGTCCCGCCTCCTATTTATAGTCTCTGCAGATGTCACTGCATGACAATTATGACTTGGCTTTGTCCCAACTCTTCCGCTGCTGCGCACGTCGATCAAGCCTTCGTAATCTTGCGTCCCTCCAAAACTGTTCTTGGGGCGTTGCCAAATCAGAAGAAGGCCCGGGAGAATCAGGCCTTGCCGGCCCCTCCCTTTGAGTGGGTGCCAGGGAGGGAGAGGGCTCAAGAGAAGCAGGGCTTGCCAGGTCTTCTCCCTCATTTTCTGAATCATCCGAGTCCAGGAGTCTGGGTCCAGGAACCTGGGTCACAACACCTACCTAGTGGCATTGAGGGAGGCGAAATGTTCTTACGTTTTCACCCTCATTGCGTCAGCAGATAACCGCCTGGCCGCCCTGTTTCGGGTGACCCGCTCTCTCCTTCACCAGGAGGGGCGGGATGACCCCTTGCAGGGACGTCTGAGGAGTTTAACGGTTATCTATACAATAAAATCGTTCAGCTTCAGGATAGTTTAGACCAAAATTGCGATGATCCAAGTGAGATGACGGAGATGTGTCTTGTTGAGGTTGTTTGGGATGAGTTTGATTCTGTGGCTCTCGAGGACATGGACAGGTTACTGGGGAGGTTACATGCAACTACATGTTTACTGGACCCGTGTCCCTCCTGGTTGGTGCTGGCCACACAGGAGGTGACATGAGGCTGGCTCCAGGGAATTATAAATGCTTCATTGTTGGAAGGGGTTTTCCCCGCTGCCTTGAAGGAGGTGGTGGTGAGACCCCTCCTCAAGAAGCCTTCCCTGGACCCAGCTATTTTGGGAAATTATCATCCAGTCTCCAACCTTCGCTTTGTGGCGAAGGTTGTAGAGAGTGTGGTTGCATGGCAGCTTCCCCGGTACCTGGATGAAGCTGTCTATCTAGACCCGTTCCAGTCCGGCTTCCGGCCCGGGCATAGTACGGAGACAGCTTTGGTCGCATTGGTGGATGACCTCTGGAGGGCCAGGGATAGGGGTTGTTCCTCTGCCCTGGTCCTGTTAGATCTTTCATCGGCTTTTGATACCATCGACCATGGTATCTTGCTGCACCGGTTGGAGGGTTTGGGAGTGGGAGGCACCGTTTATCGGTGGTTCTCCTCCTATCTCTCTGACCGGTCGCAGACGGTGTTGACAGGGGGGCAGAGATCGACCGCGTGGCGCCTTACTTGTGGGGTGCCTCAGGGGTTGATTCTCTCGCCTCTCCTGTTCAACATCTATATGAAGCCGCTGGGCGAGGTCATCAGTGGCTTTGGGGTGAGTTACCATCTGTACGCTGATGACACGCAGCTGTACTTTTCCACCCCGGGCCACTCCAACGAAGCTGTCGAAGTGCTGTCCTGGTGCTTGGAAGCCTTATGGGTCTGGATGGGGAGAAACAGGCTCAAGCTCAATCCCTCCAAGACGGAGTGGCTGTGGATGCTGGCACCCCGGTACAGTTAGCTGCAATTGCAGCTGACTGTTGGGGGCGAGTCATTGGCCCCAATGGAAAGGGTGGTCGGTCGTTTGAAGATCATTTGGCGGCCGTCTCCAGGACAGCCTTTTACCAAGTTCGCTTGGTCCGCCAGTTGCGCCCCTTCCTTGACCGGGATGCCTTATGCACGGTCACTCACGCTCTTGTCACCTCTCGTTTGGATTATTGCAATGCTCTCTATATGGGGCTACCCTTGAAGTGCACCCGGAGGCTCCAGTTAGTTCAGAATGCAGCTGCGCGGATAATAGACGGAGCCACACATTACTCCCATGTAACACCACTCCTGCGCAGTCTGCACTGGCTTCCTGTGGTCTTTCGGGTGCGCTTTAAGGTCTTGGTTACCATCTTCAAAGCGCACCATGGCTTAGGGCCCGGGTACTTACGGGACCGCCTGCTGTTACCTTATGCCTCCCACCGACCCGTACGCTCACACAGAGAAGGTCTTCTCAGGGTGCCAGCCGCCAAGCAATGTCGGCTGGCGGCCCCCAGGGGAAGGGCCTTCTCTGTCGGAGCTCCTACTCTCTGGAACGAACTTCCCCCTGGTTTGCGCCAATTGCCGGACCTTCGGACCTTTCGCCGTGAGCTGAAAACGCATTAATTTATTCAAGCGGGACTGGCTTAAAAGTTTATTAAATAATTTTAATTGGGGTTATTTATGAATTTTAAGGGTTTTAAATTGATTCTTTTAAATTTTGGCCATTAATGAAATATGTTTGTTTTAAGTTTTTGTTTTAATTTGTATATTGTACTGTTTTTATTTGGCTGTACACTGCCCTGAGTCCTTCGGGAGAAAGGCGGTATAAAAATCTAATAAAATAAATAAATAATTTTTTTAAAAAAAATTTGAAACCCACCATTGATGCAATCCACAAGAAACGGGGAAATGCTGAAAGAAGCCTTCATGGGCAACCCTCAAGCGCTCTGAGAAGCAGGGAAGCAGAAAAGAGCTTTATAGGAATTGGAAATAGGGAGTCATGTCTAAGGAGAAATAGAAACGGATTATCTGAGCCTGGAGAGGTGAATCTGGGAAAGCAAAACTTTTTTTTTTTATAAAAAAAAAATTATTTCCATTTTCTAACATTATATTTATGTACAACTATTATCCATCATTAATCATCAATTTTTATTTATTGCTGATTCGGGCCTGCCTGACTGCCACTTCCTTTCTTCACAACCTCCCTCTACCCTCTACTACTTTCCCCTTCTTCATCTCCTTCACTTTACTACTTCCTCTCCTCCTTCTCCACTCCTCCCTTCTTCCACCCTTTCTAACCTTCTTATTCCCCTCCTCCTTCTCAACTCTTTCCTATCTACTTTCTTCCCTCCTTCTACTCCTCTCTCCCTTTCTTTCTGAAATGGCAGTCGGGCAGCCCGAATATCATTTTAAATTTTAATTTCATATCTTCAATCATTACTGTACATTAATAACCAATCCATGTATCATTTTCCCCCCCTTTCCCCCACCCCCCCGGTCTTCCCAGAGCAAATACCGGGTATTTTGACCAACAATCACAAGCTAAAGTATACAAAATATACATAAACTCCCACCCTCAAAACTTTAAAACTTTAAATCCCCTCACAATAAAAATAAAGAGATAAGAAAGAATAATAAAAAAGAAAAAAGAAAAGAAACAATACCAATACTATCTTCCCTTCACATATTACTTCTTCTTACAGTCCATTTTTAAAATTAGTCCATCTTCTCAAATTCAAATTTTTTCCCACTTGTATATTCCTTCAAATTTCATGTCCATTTCTTAAATTACAATCCATCTTTTCGAACTCAAATTCTCATCACTTATATATTTCTTCAATTGTCATAACATTTAATGTCTGATCTTCCAATATTACTCCATCAGTCAAATATCATTACGAATAAAGTCTCTCAGATAAAATATTTCCAACTTAACTTCATAACTTTTGCTGTCTATAAACTTATATCCAAAGCGTATCAATTAAAACGAATAATCATTTAAGTTACATCCACAATATAACAGTAAACAATTAACATCATTACATCCACAACATTATCTAAATTCATAAATTTTACTTTCCATCCTTCACAATTAAATAGTATCATCCCATAGGTTTATACCTTACAAATAACAAATAACAAAAATCCTATAATTTATATCCTAAACAAATCAGTTCTAGAAATTAACCATAATCATCATATTAACATCTTAAACATTCCTCTCCTCTCCTATTCTATTTTCCATCATCTCCAAACCAGTTAACTTAGCATCTAACAACAAAGGATTCCCACTCTTTAAAACATTAATATAGAAGTGTCTTGCTTTCATAACTGTACTAAGAAAATACTTTCTGCCTCTAAAATTCACTGACAAACCCATTGGAACTTCCCATCTAAAATATATCTGACGTTTCTTAAACTCATCCACTAAAAAAGCAAATTCTCTTCTCTTTCTTAACATTTTAGGATGAATTTCCTTCATCATTTTTATATCTTGTCCCAATATTTGAAATTTATTTTTTATAAAAGGCTTGCAAGATTTCATACCTAATCTTTTTAGTTGTAAAATAAATAACCACATCCCTCGGTAATCTATTTTGTCTTGCCCACCAAGAATTAACACGATAAATTCTTTCAATATTAATCTCAAAGTCTTCTGGCTCCACACCCTTTATCTGAGCAAAGGCTTGTGTAAAAATCTATTTTAAATTTTCCTTCCTACTTTCCCTCAACCCCCTCACCCTTATAGCATATTCCATTAATCTATATTGTAATATTACTCTTTCTTCATCTGCCCTATCTACCTTTGCCTGTATATCTTCCATCTTATTATCAAAGTTCCAATTGTTTTAATTCCTTTGAATTTCCTCTATTTTCCTTTGCAACTCTAAATTAGCTTATTAATTTCTTCAAAACTATCCTCCATCTGAATGCAAGAGCTTAATATTTACGAAATTGCATCCTTTACCATTTTCATTTCCCTCTTCTGCTGTTCCACCACTTCCTTAAAATCCAACATCTCTTTCTCTATTTCATCAAATTTTGGATCTATTTCTGAAAAACGAATCTCCAGAAACTCCTGTAAAAAATTTCTTAACTCCTCTTTGATTTCTTCTTTTAATTTTCGAATCTGAACTGAAGAAATTTCAAAGTTTTTAGTGGCTTTTGGTACTATTTGCTTAAAAGCCATTTTTTAAAATATAACCTAACAAAGGACAAAAAGAGGTTAAAAAAGAAAAATTAAAAAAACTTTTCTTCTAAATCACTATAATCCCAAAGAAGAAGAAAAAATATAAATCATAAAATTCTCATTTCTTCCATTTAGTCAGTGTTTTCTTATATATCTCCTAGTTCCACACTAGCTGTTAATAAGCATTTCCTTAATTTTCATTTCCAATACACACATTCCACAAAACGCCATTTGCTTTCTTCTCTCCTATCTTCGCAACAAATTTATCCTCAGGGGCTTGCAGTCTTCTTACAAACAAATGCTAGAACTCCAGTTTCTGCTCTGTCCACGTTACAATCCATCACAAATCAATTTCTGCCACGGAGACTGGACGCTACGTTTTTTTTCTGCCAAAAGGCAGATGCCCTCCGAGTCTGGAGCTTTTTAGGCTATGGAAGGAGCACTCCCCTCAAGCCTCCAGAAACTTTTTCTGTGACTTCTTTGGGTGGCTCAACTTCAGCCTGAATGCTCATCTCTCCCTCTTTGCCTGAGGGTGAGATTTACAAGCTGTCGGACAACTGATTTACGGTGTCCTGACAGCTCTACAGACTACGGAGTTAGCAGTCTAAAAAAGACTGCTTTTCAACACAGCAGAGCCAAACCGGAAGCCCTCTGGGAAAACAAAACTTGAAAGATAAGACTGGGGAGAAATGCAAAATACCTATAATAAGAAACAGGACCAGAGATGGGAAGTCATTTAAAAGGAAGGGGGAAAAAAGCAAGGAGATTCTTGGTCTGTTCCATTATTACTTTCCCAGAAAGATGGGAAAGTAATAATGAGGGATAAAAGCAGAAATCCTTAATATTTTCCTCATTTTTTCCTGTCTACCACTATTTATTTATTTATTTATTTGTCACAACAGTATATATAAACATAAGCATGAAATAACAATATGATATATAAGCATATATATAAGCATAAGTATGTAATAACTATACGAAATTGGATACAATCAAAGGGAACATTAGGACAGGAATGGTAGGCACATTGGTGCTCTTATACATGCCCCTTACAGACCTCTTAGGAATGGGGTGACGTCAATAGTAGACAGTCTTTGGTTAAAGCTTTGGGGATTTATTCAGGTGAAATCCATTAATGCTTGAAATCTGGATAAAATTCAGATCCAGCAGATATTTTCCCTTAAATGTAAGACTGCTGAAGTGAGATCCATTAAATCAAGGGTTTATTTTATTTTTTAAACAACTATTATGTGTTGAGCGACCATGAAACTTTACCGCTAACTTCAATCAATGCCAGAGCCAATCTTAATTCACTGAAATGCCAGTTTCTAAGATAAACAGCACCGCAGAATTGAAATCAAGATCATTGTCTCGATAAAAGATTCAGCAGCCCCAGAAGAAAAAAAACAAGACTCCCCTACAAAATACACTGACTGCAGCAGCCACTACATAGGACAAACAGGCAGAAGACTTACTGTGCAAAAACAGATAATCAATAAGCCGAAAAGGGAAGGTTGTCTGTGGAGATTCTCAGCCATTCAGATCATAGTTGTCTCAAAGGTGAGACAACTATCTTTGAGCCAAAAAGGAACAAAAAGACCAAACTCCCTCCCTACCACGAATCAGCACCCAGATCAGCTAACTCCAAGATAAGCACTAGACCAACAATCAACAATACCCCAATCAAGGACTGCCAAACAAGCCAACAGTAACCCACCCAACCAAGGAACCTCCAAGACTACTCCCACCAACACTGACAAGACAAGCCATTAGAATATAAACAGAGAGCAAATGCCATTTCTTACTAACACTGATGGTTACCTAGTTTGGGTAATGAAATGTCTGCAAGAAAACAACCAAGCTCAGAGGGTACCAAGGACCCCTAAAATCATTGTCTATGCTCTAAACGAAGACTGGTTGGGAGATATGCATTACAGGGACATTTTGAAGCATCATCAAACCAACATGTTTTCATTTTACAATTTGGTTTATGTTGACTATAATTATTTTGTGGGTAGGTTTTGGAATGTTGGATTCCATACAGAACTGGGAAGAGTACATAGCAGCTGAACTCAGAAAAGAATGGCCTGGATTTGAAATGTAAATTATGCTCCTCTCTCAGAGAAGAAGTACCGTGTTTCCCCGAAAATACAACCTATTCCGAAAGTAAATCCTAGCTTGATTTTTTTACAGGTGCACCCAATATAAGCCCGACCTCCAAAATAAGCCCTAATTAAGACCCCACCCACTCCAGGATGCACAGGTAAAAATTAATCTAGGGTGGGGATGGGGGCTGGAGCTGCTTTACCACTTACCTTCAAATAGTTGCAACCAGGCCTTGCACACCTCGGCCCGTTTCTTTTGCTGCAGCCAGCAAGGCTTTCCTGAAGGTGCCTCTAGCTGATAACAGAGTTAGGGATCAATCCGGAGCTCTGTTATCAACTGCAGAGGTGTTCAGGAAAGCCTTGCTGGCCTTGCCAGATGAAGAAGTTCCTGAAGGCCTCTGATAGCGAAAAAGAAGTCAGGGGCAATGCGTGCAAGTGAGGTGAATCAGTAGACGACATACCCCACCACCCAATAAGATCTGGTGTCTTTTTTGGTGGCAAAAAAAATATTAAAACAGGGTCTTATTTTCAGGAAAACACGGTAGTTTCCCTCTTTAGATTAAAGAGGATAAATGGCAACCTTTTCTTTCCCACAATATATCTGCTGAGAAAAAGTTGAGAGCAGTGGTGAAATGTAAAATTTGTTACAACCGGTTCTGTGGGTGTGGCTTGGTGGGGGGGGTAATGTGACTGGGTGGGTGTGGCCAGCTTTTTTTAACTTTTAAAAGCATTTTAAAAAATGCTTTTAAAAGGCTCTGGCGATCAGGCAACTCAGCTGGGATCATCAGAAGCTTTTAAAAGCATTTTTTCTACAATGTCTTCAGCGGAAAAGGTTGTAAAAATGCTTTTAAAAGGCTTTGGAAATCAGGCTACTCAGCTGGGATCACCAGAGCCTTTTAAAAGCATTTTTTACAATCTCTTCAGCCGAAGAGGTTGTAGAAAAAAATACTTTTAAAAGGCTCTGACGATCTCAGCTGAGCCGCGCAATCATCAGAGCCTTTTTTTTTTACTTTTAAAAGCACTTTTTTGGCCAAAGAAAAAATGCTTTTAAAAGTAAAAAAAAACAAAACTCTGATGATTGCTCAGCTGGGCATGTGGGGGGCAGGGATTTTGGCTATCAGTTTTCTGAACCACCTGCCACCATTGCTACCGGGTCGCATGATCCGGAGTGAACCGGGAGCATTTCATCCCGACTGAGAGAGAGATGGACTTTAAAGTATTCCATGTGTCTTCAGCATTAACTTTGGGCTACAAAAAAAGATGAGTTTGCTTTTGTGCATTGACAGATTTGAATTCATCTTGCCAATTCTCCCTGAATTTTGGCAAGGACCTAGTGGCAGGAAGAGAACATTACTGATTTGACAGAAATAAAAACATACTGTGCAAACGGCAGGCAAGAATCAGCTGTTTCCTCTGATGGTTTCTGGAGTCAAACTGCCACATTGATTTGTTTAAATGGCCCACAACATTAATATTGCTTATCTCTTTCCAAACTTCAGCTCCATCAAATCTTGCAAAAAGATAACTCAGTTTATTATGGGCAGAACATTTGCTATCGAGACAACCTTAAAATGTCAGGGACAAAAATATATTGATCGTGCAGTTAGGCTTTTATATAATTTTAATCTAAGTAAGGAAGCTTATTGCTCGGTATTCCTGACATGCTTATCTGAAGAAAAAGGATCAGAGAAGCACAGCAGTCTGCAGTTTCTTGGGCACTCTCCTGAAACTGCTAATCTGTCCTCAAAAGCAATGGCCCCCAATCTTTTGGGCATCAAGGACTAGTTTTTTGGAGGGAGGTTTTTCCGTGGACCCAAGGGGATATGGTTAGAAGCCGCAGATGGGGCTTTGCTTGTTTGCACAACCTAGTTTTTGGCATGCTATGGCCCAGTGCTGGTCCATGGACCGGGGGTTGGGGACCCCTGCTCAAAAGGACTGACATGTTAACAAAACTACAAAGAAAAATTGCAAGGACTTCATAAAAAAAACGGAATATCTGAAATGAATTATGTATAAGGTGAATAAAAAGTAGAACATGAAAGAGCTACCTGTACGATATCCAAAGTTCATTTTTTTTTCTTTTTAAGAAGTTTCAGAATTGTTGTCATATTGGCAGATGCAATATTCTTCATTCTGTACTGTATCTTCTATTCCTTTCAAACTGCATCCTTTATCTCTTGTATTCTAGTCACACCCAGGGGAAGGGCCTTTTCTGTGGGGGCCCCCACCCTCTGGAACGAGCTTCCCCCAGGACTTCGCCAACTTCCTGACCTTCGAACCTTCCGCCGCGAGCTTAAGACACATCTATTTATTTGCGCAGGACTGGACTAGAATTTTTAAATGTTTTAAATTTTAAATCGGATTTTAATGGGGTTTTATTATTTATATTCTTATTTTAAATATTCGGCCTTATGTAATAAGTTTTTTAAATTGGTGTTTTATTCTGTATATATATGTGTTTTATATGGCTGTAAACCGCCCTGAGTCCCTGGGGAGATAGGGCGGTATAAAAGTGTGAACAAATAAATAAATAATAAATTAATAAATAAAGAATCGTCCACGTATCTCCAATCTAACTACGAAATTATGCCTTTCTTTACTTGAACTTCAAGCTCATTTTATTTCCCCTATCCTGAGCAGCGGTCATGAATTTTATGAGTAAATGTTTTTTTTCTTTTCTTATTTTTCATTGAGTCGTTTTATAGGCCCCATTAAAGCCACTCTCTGTTTTCTTCTTCTGTTGTGGGCAAGGCTTACTGTAAGGATTTTTACTCAAACTCCCATAAGATTGTTTGATGCTTTATTGAACAAGCTCACGGTTCTTTGACCAAACATGTTTCTGTCTGTCTTTGTGAGATAAATCATATCTTACAGGTCACCTGAATAATTCAGATCATGATCTCCCATATCAAGTCCCTC
Source organism: Ahaetulla prasina (assembly GCF_028640845.1). Taxonomy (NCBI): domain Eukaryota; kingdom Metazoa; phylum Chordata; class Lepidosauria; order Squamata; family Colubridae; genus Ahaetulla; species Ahaetulla prasina. The sequence goes on from NC_080540.1 coordinate 152,367,877, forward strand.
CCATCAACCTCATTTGCATAACCAATCGTTCATTTGTAATATTCTTCTTTTCCGTTCCCTAAAACTATGTTAATTCTCTCTTTTACGAATCTTTATTCTCTCTTTCCAAGACCATGTCAGGATATATTGATTAAATGATTGATTGATAAGAGCCCAATAGCAGGTAATAGAAAAATATCTACCTAAAAAGTTGCCTTTAAAAAGTATATTTTGGATGGATACAGAAAGTGCTAATTTTCAGGGGGGGGGGAAACAGAAAATAAGGCTCAGAATACACATTGCCATGTTAAATATAGTCTAATCTGTGAGCTTTTTTGAATATAAACTACTTTTACATTTATCAGATTTTGCTCCCAGTTATTTATCATTTTCAAGTTTTACTACTTTAAAATTCCATGTCTGTATCGTACATTTAGAAAAGTCCACAATTGTAACCATAATACTATAATATATTTCTTACCATCTTTTCCTCCTCCTCCTCCTTCTTTCCTTCCTTCCTTCCCCCCCTCCTCCTCCGCTTCTTCTTCTTCTTCTTCTTCTTCTTCTTCTTCTTCTTCTTCTTCTTCTTCTTCTTCTTCTTCTTCTTCTTCTTTCTTCTTTCCAAGCTCATAAAATTCTCTGTTCTTCTTTCTCACTCAATTACTTTTTCTTCCATCTATTTCAATATTCTTCAGTAAATAGTTCCATTGGTAAACATCTCCTTATTGTGATTTCTGGGGATCAATTATCTTCTCTAGTCAGCAATGTTTATATGTCCTATATGATCAGTCACATACCATTTTGGAATCCAGTCCTGACTACTATAGTCTGCTAAAGCTGTATGGTTGTTCTTTCTTCTGTTCTTTTTTTCTTTCATTCTTATTTCTGTTTTATTTAGCTGGCCAATCCAGGAAAAAGGGAACTCCAAATATCTGCCATTCCCACAAGGGTATTTAATGACTTCATCCTTCTTTTAATTGTTGATTCATAGCTTTCTTCCCCCAAATCCAATTTTAACTTGTCACTTAATTCCATTTTTATCTTTCCTAGATCACTCTTAATCAACGTTTTTTGCTCTCTTTTCTTTCTCACAACTTTTCCCTTTAAATCACATTTTGGTCTTTCTCAGGAGGCAGGGATTTCCATTCACTCAGTTGGTCTTCTTTGCATTTGACAAACCGAAGGTCCATGAAATCCAAAAAGGAAAAAGAAAAAAATTGTGTCTTTAAGAAAAGAGGAACAAAGATCCTTGGTGATTAGCGGTGTCCCTCCGAGGAGCTTGATGTTGTCATGTATCCTGGGTGGTCAATGCTAAGAGCATTGACAAGGTCCCCACAGACCTCACCGGCATCCTGAGAACCCACCTTACGGAATTCATGTGGGCAATATCAGTATTTCCACTTGATCTGAGGCAATACCATTTACTCAGAAACCAAACTTACCCTCTTGCTACTAATAAATGCCTCCATATTGTTTGCAGCAAGTCTCCAGCTTGACAAGTCCTCCCCAGAAGTGCCAATTTTTTTCATGTTTTAAATACTTTGTGCCCCTTTTAAAACTAGGAAGTACTTCATAATCTATTTTTTTTCTTTCCCCTATTTTTGGGGAAGGAAACAAAAAGCTTTGAGGTAAAACAAGTCTTTTTTCTTATTTTTCTGTTTCATCCAGATCTCAACTTTTCCAACATCACCGCTCAGAAGCATGGTACTACCTCAGTCCAATATTTCTCCCAAGCTAACTATTCCTCATCTTTAACTGAAATAGAATAGAATAGAATAGAATAGAATAGAATAGAATAGAATTTTTTTTATTGGTCAAGTGTGATTAGACACACAGGGAATTTGTCTTGGTACATATGCTCAGTGTACATAAAAGAAAAGATACATTTGTCAAGAATCATAAGGTACAACACTTAATGATAGTCATAGGGTACAAATAAACAAATCAGGAACCAATCAATATCAATATAAATTGTAAGGATACAAGCAACAAAGTTACAGTCATACAGTCATAAGTGGAAGGAGATGGGTGATGGGAATGATGAGAAGATTAATAGTAGTGCAGATTTAATAAATAGTTTGACAGTGTTGAGGGAAATATTTGTTTAGCAGAGTGATGGCATTCCGGAAGAAACTGTTCTTGTGTTTAGTTGTTTTGGTGTGCAGTGCTCTGTAGCATCGTTTTGAGGGTAGGAGTTGAAACAGTTTATATCCAGGATGTGAGGGGTTTGTAAATACTTTCACAGCCCTCTTTTTGACTCGTGCAGTATACAGGTCGTCAATGGAAGGCAGTTTGGTAGCAATTGTTTTTTCTGCAGTTCTAATTATCCTCTGAAGTCTGTGACTGTCTTGTTGGGTTGCAGAACCAAACCAGAGAGTTATAGAAGTGCAGATGACATAATGTTGCAATAACCTTTCTTACAAGAGATCAGTCATATTGGTTCTTATTATATGTGACCTCTGACTGAGAGATATGAGTTTGCTTATTCCAAATACAGATATCCAAGTACTGATTTTAAAATTTACCTTCAGATAATTCATCATTTTTTAGCAATGAGAGGCGACATTGATTTCCAGCTTCCATCAAAGTTTGCCTCTTGCCTGTTTTTTTGCTTTGCACGGGACTTTAAAAAACCTAATTTTAACATCCTGCTTAATACCGGGATGGGAAACCATTGGAAAATCCCATGACTGTAAACTAAACTGGGAAGTCAAAGAGCATCCCAGAAGGAAACTCTGGCAAACTATTTGTATTCTGTTGCTAGAAAATGAACTCCACTCACAGAATTTTTACAATTAATTTCACCTAGGCCAGGGGTCGGCAACCTTAAACCCTCAAAGAGCCACAAAGGTCCTAACAGGAAGCTCCCTGTTCAATTCTGGAGCCAACCGGAAGTCCGGTTTCCCCTACCATGGAGTCTCCTCCTAGTGCAGTGTCCTTTTTCCTCTACCTGTCCTAATCAAAAGCCCTATCAATTGTGGAGCTGACTGGAAAACCCACCCCTTGCCACAGAGTCTCCTCCTAGCATGCCATGCTTCTCCCTTCCCACCTAACTGGAAGCTCCTATCAAAATTGTGGTGCCGACCAGGGACAGGGAGCCACAGCAGAGGGATGAAAGAGCCACATGTGGCTCCAGAGCCGTGGGTTGCTGACCCGTGACCTAGGCTATAGGATTAGAAATTATGTTGAGGATTAATATTTGTTGTTTCCACATATTCCATTTTACTGTTCTAATATTACTTTGACTTTCAGAAATAATAAAAGTATTTAGAGGAGATGTCCTATCTCTGAGCACAACAGAATGCAGTCAAAATAAGGTCTCTTTCCCTAACACTACCTAACTCTAGAGCAGAAAATAAAGGATATCATAAAGAAGTCAATAAACTTCTCCCTAGCCACCCTCTTTACCCTAATAATAAAAATGAGATGGTGGACAAATAAAATTTGGCACATAAAATAGACTCACATCATGATGGAACAGAAGGAATAAAGCACATTTATTATTAGGCTAAAACTTCCTTGTGGTACATTCTAAAGAGAGAGAGACAGAGATAGGGAGATAGAGATGGAAGATGGAGATAGACTAGACTAGAATAGAATTTTTTATTGGCCAAGTGTGATTGGACACACACAGAAATTTGTCTTGGTGCATATGCTCTCAGTGTACATAAAAGAAAAGATCATATTGATATTGTTGCTGGCAATCCTTATGATTTATATTGATATATTGACCATCATTTGTGTTGTAAATATTGTACTTTGATGAAGGTATCTTTTCTTTTATGTACACTGAGAGCATATGCACCAAGACAAATTCCTTGTGTGTCCAATCACATTTGGCCAATAAAATTTTTTATTCTATTCTGTTCTATCAAGAATTCTAAGGTACAACTCTTAATGATAGTCATAGGGTACAAATAAGCAATCAGGAAACAATATCAAATTGTAAAGATACAAGCAACGAAGTTACAGTCATGCAATCATAAATAGAATGAGATGAGTGATGGGAATGATGAGAAGATTAATAGCACTGCAGACTTAGTAACTAGTTTGACGGTGTTGAGGAAATTATTTGTTTAGCAGAGTGATGGCGTTCGAGAAGAAACTGTTCTTGTGTTTAGTTGTTCTGGTGTGCAGTGCTCTATAGCGTTGTTTTGAGGGTAGGAGTTGAAACAGTTTATGTCCAGGATATGAGGGGTCTGTAAATATTTTCACAGCCCTCTTTTTGACTCATGCAGTATACAGGTCCTCAATGGAAGACAGGTTGGTAGCAATTGGAGCAAGTGGGAGATGGAGATGGAGGGAGGGAGGGAGGGACGGAGAGAGAGAGAGAGAGAGAGAGAGAGAGAGAGAGAGAGAGAAAATCCTTGTTGACTTGCAGGGGCGGTAAACCTATATAGTATTTCTGTTCTTGGAGCTTTATGGAATCTGATGGATTCTTAAATGCTGAAAGACAGTGCATTCTCCTAAACCAGAGCCAGAGAACCTGTTGAGGTCATTGTTATGCTACAGAATGGGGAAATCCTATAGATCATTGCTCCCAAGTGTCATTCCTATTCCTTTGGAACCTGGTAGGCTTCTTCCTTGGTTCTGTCAGGTCCCTGCACTTAAACAGGCCAGAAGATAGCTAAAGCACAAACCAGCATCCATCTGATAATGAGAGCAATCATTCATAGTCATGCCTACTGTGTGGTGGTGAGGGCTGAAAAGCGAGGGAAGATTGTATTTTAGGTTCCCTTATTTAGATACCATCTTGCAGATCTTTTTAGGGAGGTCTGGGATTTGCCACCACCTGTTCTGGGGAATCTAATGATGGATCTTTCAGAAGTCTTTTAGTGCAGATTTTTGAAGATAAAAAAATCTTTATGCTCCCTTTGATGCAGAAGAAGTTATTTAGACTTCAGATGAGTAGGCTGGTATGGGTAGATTCCTTAAAGCGTGGATATCGGATTTTTCAGGTTTATCCAAAAGCTTAAAAAGGCTGAAGTATGATCATAAATGGCAGAGAGATACAGTGGTCATGCTCATGCATGCAAAACACAAGGCACTTACTTCTTCCAAATTAGTTCCAAAGTGTGCTCAGTCCTAAATATCTGCTATTTTCAGAGTGGCTTCGGTGCTCCTTTTGAAATAGCATCTGATGTTCATTATCTGATCCAATTTGTGTGGAATCACTTTCAGATTTTCAGGTCTTTAATTATGGAAAAAGAAACATTCCCTTGAAGCGAAATGGTAAAGGAACGTATTGCCCCACCCATCTTTTTAAATGACAGAAGCACCACTTCACTAAGAATATGGCTTTCACACACGCACAGGAGCCATTTCTTTTGGTGTTGGGTGATTGTTCAGTTTGTGGCAGTATGTGTTACTTCTGTCAAGCAAAGCAAAGCAAAGCATCTGCCACAGCAAGTAGGGCAACTTGGCAAAGCACACCCACTTTGTGTCTTCCTAGTACAAAAATTTTATACCATTCAGAAATGTGTGGCACAACTCTCATTCCTTTGGAGGAATCTGGATTGTAATCTTTCACAGCAGTCCCAAAGGTGCTTTTTTCAAGAGGCAACTGGACTTTCTGGTTGGACTTTCTGCCAGAAAGTCTAGTTGCCTCTTGAAAAAAGCACCTTTAGGACAACCATGACGTGGATGACTGAGAATCTCCATAGATATCTTTCACTTCTGTAGCCACAGCCCTCCATTTTGATGGACCCCAGAAATTTGTTCAGGTTTATTAAATACAAACCTTGTAAAATACATTTCTCTAAGGGGATGGAATCATCTAAATCTTTAATTTTATTTCAATTATTCCAATTGCTACAAACATTGCCTGTAAGCTTCCGTTAAAAAAAAAGGTAGTTATTGGCTCTATGTGCATAGATTGTTCTTTCCATTCTGCTGGGTTATATGAAATTTCCCATGTGTTTAAGCAAATTCACTTGTTTTGTAGAAGTTGCTTTACAATGCAAAACCAATCTTGCCTCCAATGAGTCTCACTCCAGCTATCGAAAAGCAAAGGCAGAGACCCAAAAGTGGTAATGGGATTACAGGCTGATTTACTGCTTAGGTAATCAGCTTTTCCCCTATTCAGCCTTATTGAAGACACAAAACTCAATATTGTGTATTCTACTATGGATCCTGAACATAAAATAAGCTATTGAAAATGGACGTGTGCGTATGTACAGTGATTTCTCAGCAAAATACGAAGAAGGAAATGCTTTTGTTTTCTTGCAAAAAAAAAAAAATTGCCAACATACCAAACAAAAGTATAGGTAGTCCTTCACTTACAACAGTTCAGGGAATGTTCAAAGTTACAATGACACTGAAAAATGTGACTTATGACTGTTTTACATAATTACAACCTCCGCAGCATCCCTATGATCGTGTGATCCAAATTCAGATGCTTGGCAACTGGTTTATATTTATGACCTTTCCTGTGTCCTGGGGTCATGGCATCATTTTTTGTGACCTTCTGACAAGCAAAATCAATGGGAAGCTAGATCTACTTAATAACCATGTTACTAACTTATTGACTGCAGTGATTCACTTAACAACTGTGGCAAGAAAAATCGTAAAATGGGGCAAAACTCACATAACAAATATCTCACTTAACAATGTAAATATGGGCATGATGGTCGTAAGTCGAGGACTACCTGTACTGTTTACAACATGGGTTTGCTTTAATCGCATATAAAATGGAGAGGGAGGGAGACAGTGGTGGGTTGCTTCCTGTTCGATCCAGTTCTATAGAACCGGTAGTAAAACCGGTGGAAGGCTGCACCCGTCCACCCACCACAACATCATTATGGGTGATCTGCACCTGCACAGAAGCAAACAAGCGTGCGTGGTCCCATTGTGAACTGGTAGTAAAGGTAAGTAGAACCCACCCCTGGAGACAGAATATGGTAGAGGGGTTGCCTACACAAAAGAGGGGGAAGGAATATAATATAGAGGTTAAAGTGCTGGATTAGGACCCAGAAGGTCCATGTTCAAGTCCAGCCTTATCGATGAAATTGACTTGTTGACTTTGAGCCAGTCATCTCGGCTCCACCCATCACACAGGCTTATATATTGTATATAATCTCTCTCTCTCTTTCTCTCTCTCTCTCTCTCTCTCTCTGTGTGTGTGTGTGTGTATGTGTGTGTTTATAGACGGCAGATAGATAGATAGATAGATAGATAGATAGATAGATAGATAGATAGATAGATAGATGATAGATTACTTCAATCTTTATCAAGACTTCAACCACTTTCAGGAACTTATTACCTTCTCTAACAGCACTAATTTCTCTGTGGTTTAGAAACATGCCTCCCGCCACTACTACTATATCAAACTCCACTTGAATTATATCTATAGACTGTTTGAACCAATAGCTCAAAAGAAAAGAAGTACAAACTAGAGACAAGGAGCTATAGAATAGAATCATGAAGAGATCTGGCAGCATTCTCATCCTCAACTGAAAGAGGAAGGGGTCAGCACAATGAAACATGCAAGCCTCCTCTAGTGCCCATGCTCCAGCCTTTTAGGTGAGACAGAGGAGATACCAAGCGACATATTGTTGTTTCATGAAGAACAGGCGCTCAAAATCCTGACCGTGAGGTCCCTGTTGGGCAATGTTGTCATCACAAGAGCTATTGGCTATTAAAAGCACACTGTGCCTGAAGATGGGCTCCAGCATGAGTCCAAAAGCTTGGAAGACAAAACCTCTGGTCCTGTGACTGACCCAGATTGGATCCTGCAACATTATCCCAGGACATGTATATTCACCTTCATTCGTAAGAGCAGAATTGTCCAGAAGATAATTAGACCAAGCTCAAGACATTAGGGATTGTTATGCCAACACTTTCTTGATAACTGCAGGAACAGGAGTATAAAATCAGCTTGGTTGCCTTTCTTGAAGTACTTCTACGGCTTGGCCCTCAGCTAATTGGTCTTCCTCAAGAAAAGGATTCCAATCTGGATTTCTTGCACAGCAGAGCAAGTGCTTTGAAACTTTACCCAACCCCCTCGTCAAGTTCAGTTAGAGGTTCTATTTGCTCTTGCCACAAATTCCCAGGGTGACACTGTGGTGGATGATGGACTCAGGCAATCAGGATAAGAAGCCCCATTTCTCCAGAGTCCCTGTTGCTCATTTGTCAGCAGCTATTTTTGCAAGATATAGTTACATTACATTGGCATTCTTCAGTCTCAAAAGACTATGGTATCGTGCTCTGTAAAGAGGTCCTAAAACAGCATCTAGTATGACTAAAAAGGCCAATTCGAGAGTGGCAATCCGTTCCACACTGAGGGCAGATACATTCTGTCCCCTGTCCAGCCCCCAGATTTCACTGGTTCCAGGACTGCCTCTTTGCCTCAGCGTGCCAAACAAGTGTCTCTTCGAATTGGAGAAGGCCATGCTACATCTTTTGCCTCCAAGCTGAACGATCAGAGGTCAAGGTTACCCAGTTGTTAATGTCCATTCCCAAAGCCTTTAGATCCCCCTTGCAGATATCCTTATATCACAGCTGCAGTTTCCCTCTAAGGTGCTTTCCCTGCATTAATTCTCCATACAGGAGATCTTTTGGAATCCGACCATCAGCCATTCTCAAGACATACCCAAGCCAGCGTAGACATCACTGTTTCAATAGTGTTTAAATGCTAGAAATTCCAGCATGTTCCAAGACTGCACTATTCGGAACTTTGTCATGCCAGGTGATGCCATGAATACGTCAGAGACAATGCATACGAAAGGGTCCAAGACTCAATGCAGTACAATAGTGTGCTCAGGACACAGGCTCTATAGACCTGGATCTTTGTATGTTTCATCAGCTTCTTATTAAGCCATACTCTCTTTGTAAGTCTGGAAAATATGGCGGCTCCTTTACCAATATGTTTATTCAGCTCAGTATCTAAAGAGAGAGTGTTGGAGATAGCTGAGGTGAGATACACAAAGTCATGGACGACTTCCAGTTCTTGTGCAGAGATTGTAATACAGGGAGGTGAATCCACGTCCTGACCCATGACTTGTGTTTTTTTCAGACTGATTGTTAGTCCAAAGTCTTGACAGGACTTGCTAAAACAGTCCATAAGTTGTTGAAGGTCTTTGGCAGAGTAAGCAGTAATGGCAGCATCGTCAGCGAAGAGGAAATCCTGTAAGCATTTCAGCTGGACTTTAGACTTTTCTCTCAATCTAGAGAGATTAAAGAGTTTTCTGTCTGATCTGGACTGGAGATAAATACCCTCTGTTGCAGTTCCAAAAGCATGTTTCAGCATGACAGCAAAAAAGATCCCAAATAAAGGTGGTGTGAGGACGCAGTCCTGCTTCACTACACTTCTAATGTCAAAGTAATCTGATATTAAGCCATCAAAAACTACAGTATCCTTCATTTCCTCATGAAAGGACCTGATGATGTTGAGGAGCTGAGGTGGACATCCAATCTTGGGGAGAATTTTATAAAAGCTGTCCCTACTAGCCAAGTCAAAAGCCTTTGTAAGATCTATGAAGGCTATGAAAAGTGGCTGTCTTTGTTTCCTGCATTTCTCCTGTAACTGTCTAAGAGAAAATACCATGTCAGTAGTGGACCTGTTGGCTCGAAATCCACACTGTGATTCTGGATAGACTCTCTCTGCAAGCACCTGGAGCCTCTTCAGTATGATACGGGCAAGCAGCTTCCCTGCAACACTAAGAAGAGAGATGCCGCAATAGTTTTACAGTCATACCTGTCGCCTTTGTTCTTATACAGTATGATGATATTTTTATCCTTCATGTCCTGTGGTACTCCACCTTCCCTCCCTCAAAAACAGAAGATTTCATGCCATTCAGTGGGGATGTTCTCTTTGCAGCACTTCAGAACTTCAGCAGTTATCTTTCCCAGCTGCCTTGCCAGAGGCAAGGGAATCCAGGGCCACATTTAGTTCTTCTAAAGTTGGTTCACTGTCAAGCTCCTCCAAGACAGGCAGGCACTCAATGTTATTTAATGCTTCTTCAGTTACCACATTTTCTCTGCGCTCAGAGCAGTGCTGCACCCAGCGTGCCATCTGCTGTGCTCAGTCCTGGATAACTTCACCTGTAGCAGACTTCAGAGGGCAGATTTCTTCTGTGTTGGACCTAAGGCCTGCTTGATGCCAACATACATCCCCTTGATGTTGCCTATGTCAGCTGCTGTCTGGATCCAAGAGCAAAGCTGCAGCCAATAATTGTTAGCACATCTCTTGGTGTTAGGCTCTGTTAGACTTTGCTACGAGCAGCTCGCAGAACCTGTAGGTTGTGCTCACTGGAACAGGCTTTATATGCAATTAGAGGTCTTTTTTCCTCGATGGCTGGCATCAGCTCCTCCAAATGGGCTTCAAACCAATCTGCTATCTTTCTTTCTTTTTAATAACTTTGTTTTATTTTATTTTTTTAAAAAACAAGCCACATACACATTATTTTGAACAAGATATCAGCCAGGTACATCATCAAACACATTTCAAATCCCCCCATTGTATTGTTTATCCAATATTTTTAAAATTTTATTTATTTGCACATTTCTATTAAACATCTGTTCCATCCCCCTATCCTGAAATTAATATTAAATTGAGTCTAGTCCCTATATTTTTCCCCCTTTCTTGCCCCTCCAATTTAATAAAAATTTTATGTTCCCCCCACAATTCTCTTTCTTTCCATTCCTTATACACACTATCTATAATCCTTACATTTCACAAGATACAACAATAATTTTGCCTAATTTTATCAAAAACAGACCAGTAACAAAAAAGAAAAGAAAAGTAAAGCAAGGCAATTTCTATAAAATCTCTCATTCATTTAAACCTCACCCTTTAAGGGAGACACTTTAGGAGAGTCTCACCCTTAAAGAGTCTCACCCTTAAAGAGTCTCACCCTTTAACGGTGAGACTTTAGGAGAAACCCTTCCATACTTCCACCTCTCACAATACTTGACAACACAGTATCAACAGTAAAAACCTTCAAATTTCTAGGTTCTATCATATCGCAAGATCTAAAATGGACAGCTAACATTTATTATTTATTTATTTATTTATTTATTTATTTATTCAAATTTATATACCGCCCTATCTCCCGAAGGACTCAGGGCGGTGTACAGGCATTTAAAAGACATATAAATACAATATAAAACAATTAAAAAACTGATTCTAACAAGCCCGTAAATTTAGAATTAAAATATCAAATAAAACCCAATTTAAAACCAATAATTTAAAATCTAGCTCAGCCCTGCACAATTAAATAAATACGTTTTAAGCCCGCGGCGGAAGGTCCGGAGGTCGGAAAGCTGACGAAGTCCGGGGGGTAGTTCATTCCAGAGGGTGGGGGCCCCCACAGAGAAGGCCCTTCCCCTGGGCGTCGCCAGACGACATTGCCGCGCCGACGGCACCCTGAGGAGACCCTCTCTGTGAGAGCGCACGGGTCGGTGAGAGATATTCGGTAGCAGTAGGCGGTCCCGTAAGTAGCCCGGCCCAATGCCATGGAGCGCTTTAAAGGTGGTTACCAAAACCTTGAAGCGCACCCGGAAAGCCACAGGTAGCCAGTGCAGCCTGCGCAGGATGGGTGTTATACGGGAGCCACGAGGGGCTCCATCTATCACCCGCGCAGCCGCATTCTGGACTAACTGTAGCCTCCGGATGCCCTTCAAGGGGAGCCCCATGTAGAGAGCATTGCAGTAATCCAGACGAGACGTCACGAGTGCGTGAGTGACCGTGCATAGGGCATCCCGGTCCAGAAAGGGGCGCAACTGGCGTACCAGGCGAACCTGGTAGAACGCTCTCCTGGAGACGGCCGTCAAATGGTCTTCTAGAGACAGCCGTTCATCCAGGAGGACGCCTAAGTTGCGGACCCTTTCCATCGGGGCCAATGACTCGCCACCGATGGTCAGCCGCGGATTTAGCTGACTGTATCGGGATGCCGGCATCCACAGCCACTCTGTCTTGGAGGGATTGAGCTTGAGCCTATTTCTCCCCATCCAGACCCGTACGGCCTCCAGGCACCGGGACAGCACTTCGATAGCTTCGTTGGGGTGGTCCGGTGTAGAAAAGTACAGCTGGGTGTCATCCGCATACAGCTGGTACTTCACACCGAAACCACTGATGATCTCACCCAGCGGCTTCATGTAGATGTTAAACAGAAGGGGCGAGAGGATCGACCCCTGCGGCACCCCACAAGTGAGGCGCCTCGGGGCCGACCTCTGCCCCCCCGTCAACACCGACTGCGACCGGTCGGAGAGATAGGAGGAGAACCACCGATAAACGGTGCCTCCCACTCCCAATCCCTCCAACCGGCGCAGCAGGATACCATGGTCGATGGTATCGAAAGCCGCTGAGAGGTCTAATAGGACCAGGGCAGAGGAGCAACCCCTGTCCCTGGCCCTCCAGAGATCATCCACCAACGCGACCAAAGCCGTCTCCGTGCTGTAACCGGGCCGAAAACCGGACTGGAACGGGTCTAGATAGACAGTTTCATCCAGGTGCAAGGGAAATTGATATGCCACCATACTCTCTACAACCTTCGCCGCGAAGCGAAGGTTGGAGACCGGACGATAATTACCTAAAACAGCCGGGTCCAAGGACGGCTTCTTAAGGAGGGGCCTCACCACCGCCTCTTTCAAGGCGGCCGGGAAGACACCCTCCACCAAAGAAGCGGTCGTAATCGCCTGGAGCCAGCCTCGTGTCACCTCTCGAGTGGCCAGCACCAGCCAAGAGGGGCACGGGTCCAGTAAACACGTGGTGGCATTCAACCTACCCAACAACCTGTCCATGTCCTCGGGAGCCACAGGGTCAAACTCATCCCACACAATGTCACCAAGACCGCCCTCACGCATCTCGCCCGTATCACTGCAATCTTGGTCCAGACCATCCCGAAGCTGAACGATTTTATCGTATAGATAACGTTAAACTCCTCAGCACGTCCTGCAGCGGGTCATCCGCTCCCCTGGTGTAAGAGGGAGGGGGTCACCCGAAACAGGGCGGCTGGGCGGTTATCTGCCGATGCAATGAGGGAGGAGGCGTAGCTACGCCTCGCTTCCCTCAATGCCACTAGGTAAGTCCTAGTATAGGACTTCACTAGTGCCCGATCAGCTTCCGAACGGCTAGACCTCCAAAGACTCTCCAGGCGTCTTCTCCGGCGCTTCATCCCTCTCAGCTCCTCGGAGAACCAAGGAGCCGGTTGGGACCTGCGCCGGGTCAGAGGCCGCAAAGGCACGACACGGTCCAAGGCCCCCGTCGCGGCCTGTTCCCAGGCCGCAACAAGTTCCTCAGTCGAGCCGTGAGCCAGACCCTCAGGAAATGGCCCAAGCTCCGTCCGGAACCCATCCGGGTCCATCAGGCGCCTGGGACGGAACCAACGTATCGGCTCCGTCTCCCTGCGGTGGTGGATGGCGGTCAGAAAGTCCAGGCGAAGAAGAGAGTGATCTGACCATGACAAAGGTTCAATGACTAATTCCTTTAAGTCCAGATCTCTCAACCACTGACCAGAGAGAAAAATCAGGTCCAGGGTGCCACCCCCAATGTGAGTAGGGCCATCAACTACTTGGGTCATGTCCAAGGCCGTCATGGAAGCCATGAACTCCCGAGCTGCCGTCGATGACGAGCCGGACGATGGCAAGTTAAAGTCCCCCATGACTAAAAGTCAAAAACATCATCAAAAAAGGACAACAAAGAATGTTCTTTCTGCGCCAACTCAGTAAGCTCAAACTGCCCAAGGAGCTGCTGATTCAGTTCTACAAAGGAATTATTGAGTCTGTCATTTGCACCTCTATAACTGTCTGGTTCGGTTCTGTAACCCAACAAGAAAAACACAGACTTCAGAGGATAATTAGAACTGCAGAAAAAATAATTGCTACCAACCTGCCTTCCCTTGAGGACCTGTATACTGCACGAATCAAGAAGAGGGCCGTGAAAATATTTGCAGATCCCTCGCATCCTGGACATAAACTGTTTCAACTCCTACCCTATAGAGCACTGCACACCAGAACAACTACACACAAGAACAGTTTTTCCCCGAAGGCCATCACTCTGCTAAACAAATAATTCCATCAACACTGTCAAACTATTTACTGAATCTGCACTACTATTAATCGTCTCATAGTTCCCATCACCAATCTCTTTCCACTTATGACTGTATGACTATAACTTGTTGCTGGCAATCCTTATGATTTATATTGATATATTGACCATCAATTGTGTTGTAAATGTTGTACCTTGATGAACGTATCTTTTCTTTTATGTACACTGAGAGCATATGCACCAAGACAAATTCCTTGTGTGTCCAATCACACTTGGCCAATAAAATTCTATTCTATTCTGTTCTAATTTCAAAAAGGTCTCCCATCACTTATTATTTTGTAATCCAATTCCAAAAAAGAAAAGTAAGGTAAATAACAAAATAAAATCTAGAAAGTTCTCTCATACATCCATTCTCACCCCACGATTTCAAAAAGGTCCTCCATCATTTTTTATTTCTTCCTTAATCTTAAAACGAAAAGAAAAAGTCAATATGCTTTCACATTTCCCAAAAAAAGAATTTTTTGTTCCTTATTATAGCTTCAATACCATTCTTTCCTTATTCAATAACAATTTCCATATTATCTGTTCTTAATAGAAGAGCAAATTAAAAAGGAGCAAACATTTCTTGTATCTTAAAAAATTCCATGCTTATACTCATATATTCTATTGGAAGTTTTATCTCAACCTATTTCAAGTTCATTATATATGCTTAAAAATTTCATATATTCTTAGCTTATTTTAATCTCATAACACTCCTTTCCCTCTTTTCTCACCCTTTTTATAATCCTCTGATAATCTTTAATATTAGTTTAGCTTTACATCATGCTTTTTGTATTCTTCACAAACATTGCTATAAGCAGCTCTTGTCTTTTCCCAAAAACATTATTAATATTCCAGTTTTATGGTTATTTCTTGCATTTCTTGCTTAGATAACATTTATATATTTCTCTTGTTACCCATCAATCTTAGCTTATTTCTACTTCTAGCAAATATTTATAAATTTGGGTAATATTTTTTTTGTCTGGCCCTAGTAAAATTTTATCTAATTGCTGTGGTTTAAGATATATTCCATATTCTTTTACATCTTGTTTGTATCAATTTTGTAACTGAAGATAGGCCCACCAGTCAACCTGTAGTCCTTGTTCTTGGAGGTCCTGTAGTGTTTTTAATTTTCCATTAATATCTAATAGATCTTTATATTTTAGCATTTTATTCAAATCTAAATTATTTGGGTGAATCATTGCTTCCATTGTGGATAGCCAGATTGGGATTTTTATATAGTGTTTCTTTTTAACTTTAATCCAATTGTTTATTAGGGAATCTCTAATCAAATGTCTGTGGAAATACTTTTGTTTCGTATGGCCTGTTTCCCACAGAAAGGCATGCCACCCTCTCTGTAGGTCGTGGCCTTCTATAGTTAGTGTTCTTTTATTCTTTAAATTGATCCAGTCTTTTAACCAAACTAGTGTTGCTGCACTATAATATAATTCCCAATTTGGTAATCCGAATCCTCCTCTGCTCTTCATATCTTGTAAATATTTCATTTTTATTCTAGGTTTTTTCCCCTGCCAAATAAATTGGAAGAAGAAGTAGTGAAAGGATGTATGATTGCATGGGGTCAAAATATTGGACATAATATAAATTTATCAGATTGGGAGAAAATATGGAACAGAAATTATAAACTAACCAAATCAGCAGCATACAAAGAAAATGCATATAAAATGTTCTATAGGTGGCACCTGCCCCCTTTGAGATTAGCGAAAATGTATCCCAAAATGTCTCCCATATGCTGGAAATGTAAAAATAAAGAGGGAACATATTACCATATGTTGTGGTCTTGCCCCGAAGCACGTAAATATTGGTTAAAAATTAAAAAGTGGCTACAAGAAATCACGAATGAACAATTGGATCTAGAACCCGAACTTTTTTTATTGGGGATCTTTAAAAAAAAATACGTGAAGAGTGTAAAATATTTAATACTACATATATTAACTGCTGCTAGGATGGCCTTCGCTCAATGTTGGAAACAGCCATGTGTGCCCACAGAGAGACTTATTGTACAAAAGATTATGAATTGCGCAGAAATGGACAAACTAACTTTGAGTCTGAAGGATAAGGAGACATCAGTATTCTATGGTATATGGGAACAGTGGTATGGATGGATGGAAAGGAGATAGGAATATTTAGTTACTAAGCATAATCAATAGATAAAATAAGAACACAAATATGTATAATTTAATGTATGTCATTATTGCATGGATTATTATTAGATGAAAAACACCACAAATAAGCTGTTAAATGATATAAGCCTTTTTTTTCCCTTTTTTTTATGCTTTTAATGTAAAAAAGTTTAATAAAGTATATATACGCAAAAATCTTAGCTTATTTTTTGATAGTGTAAATCTGAAAGGTCAGCCATCTGGTTACTAAAATCCTCTTTTGGAAGTGTCCTGAAATCACAGACATTTCCCCCTTGCATTTCTTCTTCAGCCTTTAGATGTCACTCTTTCTTGCTTAGATGACATTTGTATATTTCCCTTGTTGGCCATTGTTCTTAGCTTAATCTTTAATATTGTAAATTTTGAAGGTCAGCCACTTGGTTACTGAAATCCTCCTTTGGAACTGTCCTGAAATCACAAAGACATTTCCCCCTTGCATTTCTTCTTCTGCCTTTAGATGTCACTCTTTAGTTTACTGTTGCATCCATAAATAACAAAGTATCCATTTTGTCTGTAACATAGAGCCATGCCCTTTTTTGTTTCAATTTGTCTCCTTTGCTTTAAGTTTGTCCCATTAAAATAGTTTCTTTATAGTCCTCTAAATCCAAATTCATAGAAAGTAGAGGAAACAGGAGATGTCCAATTAAAGTCCAATTTTAAAATCTTCTTTAGGTCTTTTCTTTTTCCCCTCTTACATGTAATCTTTAAACAATCAATAAAAACCTCCAAAATTCTCCAAATTAAAGGTCTTATTTTCCTCTGTTTTCTCTGTTTAGTTAGGGCTCTAGACTTCAATTCTAAGCCAAATTCTATCAGGTTTTAGGTATAATTAATTATTTCCTTCCATTTTCATTTCCTGTTTAAATTAGCCGCTGTTTCACAATTTTCCCTTAAAGGTTTGTTGCTAAAATTATTCCAAGTGCCTCTTCATGAGTTGGTATTAACTCACCTGACTTCAATATTTTGTTCAGTATTTCTGCTTTATCCTCCTGCCCGAATTTAGTGGCTGTCCCAACTTAAGGCAGCTGATAATGGCTGCGGTCCACCTCGCTGGGTCAAGGGGAGAAAAAGCTGGAGCTACAGGGAATTTACAACTTCCCTGTTCGCTCCAGCAACTCCCTCACTCTTTGCTGCCCCTACAGGGCAGCTATGGTCCGGTCCGGACCTCCATATCGAGGGGAGTTTCAGCGCTCACCCCGGAGCTCCCGGGGTACTCGTCTGTTCCGTCGCGACGCTGGCCACACCTCCCAATCTGCTGCCTTTCTGATCTCCTTACCAAATACTGAAAAGGCGGTGTTATAAACAGCATTACTGAAATATTCCCATTGTTCATATGCATTTGCTTCAGCTGGGCTTGTGAGAATTTCCTTGAGTGCTTGTGCAAATTCCTCCACTTTGCCCTGATTGTGGGCCTTGTTGATGTTGATTTGTGGTCTTCCTTCCTTCTTTGAGTGATGCAATCTCTTTGTTTGCAGTTTTATTCTGCTGCACACCAAGGAGTGGTCTATATCGCAATCAGCACCCTGATAGCTGCATGTGATTGTAATATTGGGAAGGTTGGAGCACCTGGTAAGAATCAAGTCAAGCTGGTGCCAATGCTTTGATATTGGATGTCTCCAAGAGACTCTGTGTTGAGGTTTTGTTTTAAAGTATGTATTGCTAATGCAAAAACCATATTAGCAGCAAAACTCCAACAGGCATTGGCCATTTTTGTTCATCTTCCCAACACCAAACTGACCTAAACAAGTGGGCCAAGAACTATAATCAGCTCCAACGCTGGCATTAAAATCACCAAAGAGAAACAGTGATTCTTTCTCAGGGATTTTTTTGATAGTAGCAACCAGATCGTTGTAGAGCTTGTTTTTGGATTCTCCTGAAGATGATATTGTCGGTGCATATGCGCTAATAAGAGTAACCAGCCCTGCTGATGAGTGGAGCTTCAAGGACAGAATTCTTTTGCTTCCTGCAGCAGGTGGAGTAATGCATCTTAATAGGATGTTTATGACCGTAAAGCCAACCCCATATTCCCTAAACTCATTTGATGGTTTTCCCTGCCAGAAGAACGAGAAGTTTCTCTTCTTAACAGATCTCACCTTGTTTCTTGAATAGCAACAATGTCCACCTGTAGTCTGCTCAGCTCCATGTAAGCTGTCTTACATACATCATCTGTTTCTTGTAAATCATCAGAGAGGCCAGGGGTCATTGTCCTAACATTCCAAGTGCTCAACTTTAGGGCTAAAGTTTTCTTATGCTTATTGCATGGTGCAGAATTATTGATCTGCTTGTTGGCTTTGACCCTAAACCCCACACACCCTGTGAGGTTAACAGAGCGTGGTGGGGCAGAAACTTACTGGCTGGGGGCTGTCCAGTTTATAGCAGGTAGTAGCTGCCCAATGAGGTACAATGACCTCTCCCACCTTCGAAAATGGCCCCTGGCATCACGCTGTATGCCAATCAAGCAAAGACTTATAACTGATAATTGCCACTTCCCATGTTATTTCAATGCTGTATGCAAAGCTGGAGTGTCCTCTCCAGAGCACAAGGCCTGGGTAGATTAATATGGAGGATAGACTGTTACCCAAGCAGCAGATCCCCCCTCTCCACGTTGCTGAAATAGTCCAATGGAATGGCAGAGCCAATACAATTAGTTCCAGCTGCGTCGCAGGAATTACCAGAACGTGATTGTACACAGTCACGAACTGCTTCCAGGACTCTGGCTCTGGATTTTGCCTCGAGGTTGACTCCTGAAGCCTTTTCCAATAATAGATATAGCCACAAGGCAGTGAAGGTTTGAAATCAGAGTTTCCCTTCTCCTAGAAGATGGTTCTGCCGTTTTATCTGCGGTTGGGGCATAAAGCCCTCTTCTGCCTTCAGAACAGTTGACCACCTTCTCCTGGTGCTATCAGCTGGATCAAGGTGGGTTTTTTTGTGGGGGGGGGAGGTATTACTCCTCCAGCACTCCTCCTCACTCCGGGACTCCTGCTCCAGATTTTGCCTCAAGGTTGACTCCTGAAGCCTTTCCCATAGATGGGTATAGCCACAAGGCAGTGGAGGTTTGAGATCAGAGTTTTCCTTCTCCTACATCAGTTGCCTACCAAGGCTAATAGACACCATCTAATCATTTTTTCCCATGCACACAGCTAACAAAACTTCCCACTTACACTCAATCAAACAGCCATTCTCCCCTCCCCCTAGAAACAAGCAGATTCATTTATGAGGAGAGCTGGAGCACCTTCCTCCCTGCAGTCACATGATTCACTCACTCAAACAGACCAAGTATTATCTTCCTTGGCACCCAAATATGTCACAGGTCGTATTGGTTGCCCTCAGCTCAATTTAAAAATAAGTCCTCTAACACCCCAACTAAAACCAATAAGAATGAATATCTGGAAAGATTTCTTAATTGAGCAAGAAATGAACCTGATTGCCAGGGTCTGGTGCTTTCCCTTCCCTTCTTATTAGTGCAATATATCACCAATCAACCAATAATACCCAGCAGCGGGAGAAAGGCACATACTCTCCAGTACAAAATCTTCAGAGGTTTGCATGTTGCAGCTTCCAGTTACATCCACAAATGAAATATTTACTGAGTTCTTAAAGGCCAGCACATTATTCTAATTAAAACCTAAGTGAGGAACGTAAGAATTTATCGCCTTCTGGAAATACTAGAATTGGGCAGAAGAGTGAGTGAACTTACAAAAAGAGAGAAAACAAACTGACAGGCAAGAAGGGAGTTTATGTCATTATCCAAATATAATAACAGGAACTATTAGAAGCAGTGGGGGCACTGGTCCCGAGTGCATGTGTTGTTTCACTGCATGTACCTCTCAGGTTAGAGGGATCTGTGCGACAGTATTAAACATTTAGGTTGGTGGGATCTAGTGATACAGTGGTTAGAATGCAGACCAGAAACTCTGCTCACAGTCTGGAATTCGATCCTGATGGGGTTCAAAGTTCCCTTAGCCTTCTAGACATCTGAAATCGGTAAAATGAGGACCCAGATTCTTGGGGGCAATATGCAAATAATGCTTCTATTGTGTTTCTCTGAAAATATGACCTAACCCTACAACAAGCCCTGGCCTAAATTTCATGGCTGCCCCTAAAATAAGCCCTACCCCCCCCACAAATAAGCCCTAGTAAAGCCCTGACCACCAATTGGCTGTAAGAGGTGGGGTGACACACAGTCTTAAAAATCAAGCTAGGGTGGAATTGGGGGGAAGAGTTGCCCCATGTGCCCCACACCCACTTACGTTAGGACTGCCGCAACCAGGCTTCCCATGCCCCGATACCTGGCATGCCACTGCTCAACTTCTTCTGCAGGCACTCTTGGTCACTTGCAACAGGATGGTGGGTGAATTTGCTTGCGAGGTATTCCTAAAGCCTCAGCAGGAGGGGAGGGTCACTTGGGTAGTAGGCTGAGAAAGTTGAGCTTGGCATTTCACCTTCCTGCCTTTTGCAAACTTTTGGCGGCATGCAAGGAAAGCAGAAGCAGCAGAGACCCTGGCTTGTTTCTCTTCCCCAAACTCTGCCAGAAACGCGAGGCTCGTCGCACCAGCGCAGCCTCCCGCAGCAGGACGCTGCGAGGATTGTTGTGCTGTTGAGTGTGCAAACAGTGGCACCGCCACCAGGTTCATCCCGCTGGTGCAGCCACCAGCCTTTAGTGAGACTGACTTTCAGTAAAATATGCCAACAGCTAGAAGTATAACAGCTTAAAAAACACTGCTAGAAATAAATAGGCATCACATAAATTCAGGGATGACATAAGGGGACTCAGGCTACCAACAGGACGATACGATGCATTCTTGGAGACCCAAGACCTGAAGAAGGCAATTGTCAGGATTTGTGTAGCATCCTTATAGATTCCATTTAAAGAGGGACAATATTTTACAAGAAGAGTTCTCCATTCCTCTGTAAACAACAAAATACCTTATCCCACTAGACTTGAAATCCTGGGCTTGGAAAACTTGGAACTCCGTCGCCTTCGACAAGACCTAAGTTTAACTCATAGAATCATCTATTGTAATGTCCTTCCTGTCAAAGACTACTTCAGCTTTAATTGCAATAATACTAGAGCAACTAATAGATTTAAACTTAATGTCAACCGCTTTAATCTAGATTGCAGAAAATATGACTTCTGTAACAGAATCATCAGTGCTTGGAATACTTTACCTGACTCTGTGGTCTCTTCTCATAATCCTAAAAGCTTTAACCAAAAACTTTCTACTATTGACCTCACCCCATTCCTAAGAGGACCATAAGGGGCGCGCATAAGTGCACAAACATGCCTACCGTTCCTGTCCTATTGTTTTTCTTTTCTTCTATACCTTTATATACTATATAACCTTTCTGTATGATAGTTACATATATTGTTGTGACAAAATAAATTAATAAATAAATAAATAAGTATATCTCAGTAAAAAAGGTGAGATCCTTTAGTTGAGCTTAACTCCTGGTGATTTTCTGTCTCTCTCAGCAACAGAAATTTTGGATTAAATTGTGGTCATAAGTTGAAGTCTACTATATTATGTAAACCAAGAGCCCAGAAAAAGAAAGTATTTTTTTCCCCTCATATTAGCTGGACCCAGTTTCTCTGCCAAGTTTTTCTACACCTTTAACAAGAATATTTTGCAGAAGGTACAGTGACACCATCCACGAGGGGGAAAAAAATAACAAAATAGTGCTTCAACTTTGCTGTGTTTTATCTACAGTGCTGCTGAACAAGTCCCTGAAACGGACACCTTAGGCAGCATATTCAAAGCTTTGTTATTCACATTAAATCCCAGTGGCAGGGGAAGCGTTTTAAGGATACAGCTTGACTAAATGATTATTTTGCTTTCGACAGCCTCACATTTGCCTGTCAATTACATGCAAATGTTAACAGACTGCAAATACCAATTCACAAAATAGTTTCCCTCTGTTTAAAAATAAACTTGATTGAATAATAAGGTGAACGCCTACTCCTGCCAAAGAAAATATACTCTATTATAGGCCAGGCTGTAATGGTTTGCTAATGCAGAAAATTGTATCTGCTTCAATACCACTCTGGTAGGAAAGGGAAATCTGGCTAATGTAATACATCCAGGCCCCACATAGTTCTCAGAAGAAAATCAAGACTGTCTCTGCTATACACCAAGATGAAACAATTGGCTTTAGGTCAGGAGTGTCAAACTGGCGACCCGCAGGCTGGATGTGTCACGGGCAGGATACACCCACCCCAACTCCTTGAAGGGGAAAATGTTGCAATACGTCACACAACGGCAATGTGACACCATAAATTTGACACATGTGCTTTAGGCAGTCCTGGAAAGGGAGAACATTATAGTAAAGTGGGGTTTGACAACAAGTGCTTCAAATCCCTTCAGAATTAGAAGGGAATATTTGTAACTCAGGGTTGAGCTGAGGGGTCTTTGGTGCTCTCTGAGCTTGGTTTTCTTGCAGACAATTCAAACCAGGTTGTCTGGGAAACTATGGTGAAATCTGTCCGTAGAGTCATTTACAGCATACAGTGTAAGGATTGTAACAAAAACTACATAGACAAACAGGTAGAAGACTAATAGAGCGCATTCATGAACATCAACTAACCAGAAGACACGATAAAATGTTCTTAATTGTACATCGCATGTACAGGCTTCATCATCAGTTGAGAAACGGTGAGCATCCTATACTAAGGGAAGTCCAAAAATGCTAAGAATTCCTAGAAGCCTAGCATTCAGAAAAATCCTTGAAGGGGAATTTCGAGCCTGGTGGCATATTGTGAGCAGAGGAGGAGAGGGCTCTTTTCATGAAATACCTCTGGACTCTTTTAATTGTATTAATGTCCGATATATACAGTGTGGATTCTAGATATTAAACCTGCCTTCTACACTCACTTCTTTTGATATAATAGTTTCTGTAACCTTTAGGTCCCACTGATGCACTTCCATTATGAAGCCCTTGTAGTAGTAGTCCTCCTTTAGCAACCACAAGTGGGACAGTCAACCTGATTGTTAAGCAAAGAAGACATTAAGTGAAACCATGATTGTGCTTATGATCTTACTGCAGCTTTCCTTTGCCTTACAGACCTGGGAAGTAGCAATGTGAGGGCTGATTTTAAAGTTAGTTTTTGATTACCCACCATAATTACAAAAAGTCATGAGGCAGTAGTTAAATAAGGGCCACCTGTAATTGATTTGGATACATTACATATTGTCATCCCTCCCAAGTAAACCAGACAGGAGACATTATTGTAAGACAACATTAACAGAATCTTGGAAGTCTAGAAGTGCAAACTTCCGTCCTCCACTTTTAATTGCTTGGTCCATTAAGGCAGATCCTTCCTAAATGTCTTTCTTTGACCATTAAACCACTGAGGGCTCCCACCTCTCTTGTCTGACTGTTTCCTAGACAACATCTCTTCCCTTCATCCCCCAAGGTCATCCACACAGTCCGTTACACATATTGATATCTTTCTATTCGCAGCAAATTGGGACCTCTAAGCAGTTAACATAAACTTTTTGTCCAAAAAAAAAAAATCTTTGATATTATTCAGACTCCCCACCCATCTAAATTTCCTAGTACAGGATTTCTTATGCGTCGACACCATTTTTGAAGTACATATTTTTAACCATGCAATGCTGCTACCTTTGCCATGGCAAAGCATTTTTACAGAGTTCACACCAATGGAAATCTGTGCCTGTGTTTTAGATCTCTATGGTAAAGGGGAGATGCCGTCTAGGCTCATCTTCAGACAGAAGGTTTTGCTCTAGCTCTAGAGGAAAGTCCAATCTAGACTAAAGAAAGAGTTCTGTCCCCAGAGAATTTCATGCTTTTGCAAGACAGGGTTATTTTCTTTCTGTTTAGCTAGCTTATAGCTGGAGCTTGGCAACCCTGATCATGCTGGCCAAAATAGGCACAGCATGTTCCCTTCACAAGGAAATGTTCAGGGATTATTACATACTTCTCCTTTCCCATCTAATCACTTCCTGTTACAAGCATTGATGGGAAAGAGAAGGGAAGTGAGGTCTTTCTGGCCTCCATCTTCCTTTCAAGAGAAGCCACTCAACAGTTCTTGAGTTGCAATCTCAACCCATCTGAAGGTATCATAGTTTTACCGGAATTTGCAGCATTTAATAAAGTTTAGATGGCGAAATGCTGTCTCCTTTGTTCAATGGCAAGAAAGGTTAATTGCTTCAATAGCTTTCCACAGAGCCAGTAGGTTATGGGTTAGCACAGGGGTCCCCAACCACTGGGTCATGGTCCACTATTGGGCCATGGCCTATTTGGAACCAGGCCCTGTGTTATGACTCGTCCTCCCTCCTCTCCTCAGCCGGGCCCCTCCCATCTCCAACCGGGTCTATGTGCATGTGTGACAGTGCAATGCTTGCCCAACTTGAGTTGCACACGTGCACGCACACCAGCCCACTGTTCACAAGGTGTCGTGTCCCACCCCCCACTCCGACGAACGAGTCAAGGAAGTCCATGGAAAACTTGGCAACGAAGCCTCTGCAGCTTGCCAAATCCCTTCAAGGTTTATCGGGCTTGTTTGTTCACTCCTGGAATCCTCTCTGGGCATGGGGCCAGAGAGGAGACATGACAGGCCGTTCGTCTTCATTATCAGTGCAGTTGTAGGGATGGAAATGACAATTCCATTCTTAGAAATTGGCAATGAACACCATCAAATATGAACAGCACAATTTAGTGATCACTCAGTTTCCAGTTTATTATGAGTTAACTGTTGATACAAAGACTGCATAAAATCCAACTCTGGCCTTGCCTCAGGTTAGCTCCAAGCCAGCTCATTTTTTGGGGGGAAACTTAGCTTTTCCTTATAATCATAAACAATATTCTTTACAAGGGCTTCATAATGGAAGTGCATCAGTGGGACCTAAAGGTTACAGAAACTATTGTATCAAAAGAAATGAGTGTAGAAGGCAGGTTTACTTTAATGTCTGGAATCCACACTGTATATATCGGACATTAGTACAATTAAAAGAGTCCAGAGGTATTTCATGAAAAGAGCCCTCCCCTCCTCTGCTCACAATATGCCACCAGGCTCGAAATTTTGGGCTTGGACAACCTAGAACTACGCTGACTATGGTCTGACCTAAGCGTAGTACACAAAATTATCTGCTACAATGTCCTACCTGTCAATGACTATTTCAGCTTCAACCGCAATAATACACGGGCAAACAATAGGTAGAAACTCAAGGTAAACCACTCCAAACTCAATTTCAGAAAATACGACTTCAGAAACAGAGTGGTCAATGCCTGGAGTGCACTACCTGAGTCTGTTGTTACATCCTCAAATCCCTAAAACTTTAACCTTACACTGTCTACCATGGACCTCACCCCATTCCTAAGAGGTTTGTAAGGGGGCGTGCATAAGCCAACCAGCGTGCCTACCGGCTCTGTCCTACTGTCCCCATTTATTCATACTCACACGGGAATTTGACTTGGTGCATATGCTCTCAGTGTACATCAAAGAAAAGATACGTTCATCAAGAATCATAAGGTACAACACATAATGATAGTCATAGGGTACAAATAAGTAATCAAGAACCAATCAATATCAATATAAATCATAAGGATACAAGCAACAAAGTTACAGTCATACAGTCATAAGAGGAAGGAGATGGGTGATGGGAACGATGAGCATATTAATAGTAATGCAGACTTAGTAACTAGTTTGACAGTGTTGAGGGAATTATTTGTTTAGCAGAATAATGGCATTTGGGGAAAAACTGTTCTAGTGTGTAAGGATATGCAAGGCAGCTTTTTTAGACAAGGAAAGGGGCTAGAAATACAGAATTTGAATTGCTAACCATCTCTACATCTTGTGCAGTAAGAATCAATACGTTTATAGGGGCTGTAGGCCAGCGCATACAAGCAAAATTGAATTCTGATGTGTTCGTCTCATCCCAATTGCCTGTGAGTGAAACAGGCTGAAGTTGTATTTAACTGTAACAGAGTTAAAGCTGTGGTTTTCCTCTTAAGCTTGACAGCATGTAATGGCAACCACAAGGGCTATAAAATTTGTTACGCTTCATCAATTACATGATAGGCTCCTTTGGGGAAATGGAATAGACAATAGGCAAAGTGAAGTTTTGTCTCTTTTCGTGGCCGAGGAATATTTCTTGCATAACACTAGAAATTTGAAAATAGCACGTTCCTTTCCAACAACATTGAAATCGGCTGCTTATTTTCTAAATTTCATCTACGTATAGATCTAGTTTGTAAATCTGTTTTTTTATCATGCATCTTATGCTATAGTTTATCAATGGGTTTATTTTTATAGGTTGCTATGGGTTTGCCATGTAGCTAATTTTTATACACGTCAATGGGTTTACCCATTTCTACATCTTACTTATTTTACTTACTTATGTATCTTACTTACTTACTTGCATATTACTTACTTATGTATCTTATTTTTCTTTAAATATCCATCTATCCAAGGTTTTCATGAATTTCCATAAACATGTTTTCTTCCTCTCCTTCCTTTTCTTTTTGCCCAGTCTGTCCATTATCCCTGCCTTAGTCATCCTCCGAATAGAGCAGCTCTGCTTCAGGTCCTATTATTCTTTAGCCATCCCAAGTTTGGCTTGCTTAGTTAGCATTTTCTAGGTTTTTCAGGCAGGTATACCTTGCCTCATGGGGACACAGTGGCTCAGTGGCTAAGACACTGAGCTTGTCGATCGAAAAGTCGGCAGTTCAGCAGTTTGAATCCCTAGTGCTGTGTAATGGGGTAAGCTCCCATTACTTGTCCCAGCTTCTGCCAACCTAGCAGTTCGAAAGCATGTAAAAAATGCAAGTAGAAATATAGGGAGCACCTTTCGTGGGAAGGTAACAGCGTTCCATGCGCCTTTGGCATTTGGTCATGCCGGCCACATGACCACGGAGACATCTTCGGACAGTGCTGGCTCTTTGGCTTTGAAACGGAGATGAGCACCGCCCCCTAGAGTTGGGAATGACTAGCAAATATGTGTGAGGGGACCCTTTACCTTTACCTTATATCTTGCCTCTCGCCTGAGTCATTGCTTGGACTTTGCAAAGGTGGAAGGATCTCCCAAAATTTGGTTGGGAGGAGGAAAGATTGTTACCAGCACTGACTGTCTGTTGGAGCTGTTATAGAAGGTAACATTCCTGTTGAGCTGCTCCTCACTGTTCATTTGAAGAAAGAAGTTTCTTACTTTCAGTCACCCTGTCAGCTTCAAACTGAACCTGGCAGGGGGAAGTGGGGGAAGGGGGTTGGACTGCATTACTAGACACAACAAAGAGCTTTCTCAGGAGAATCAAGGTCGTCTCTACTGGCAACCATTAAGGTTGGAGAAGGAGCATCTGAAGAGCCCCCCAATTAACCCAATTGGCCAATGTGACCTGTGACTCTTGGGGATGGGGTTATTTCCTAGTTTAATTATATTGAAATCATGGGAAAGATTTAGATTTGGTTTTCCATTGAAGCTGTGCCGATATGATGTACTCATTAAAGAAGACCTTTGAGAAAGAGCCAAGTCTCAGGGTTCTTATTTGCTTGGGTTTGTTAGTCTGAGCACCCTCTACATGCTGGCAACGTCCTATGCATTCACCAAATCAGGTTTGTCCAGGGCATCTTTTATTTTACTGAGTTCTTCCCTGAAACTTTGCCTGCAGCATTGTCTATTTTTCCTCTCTCTGACACTCTAACTCACCCACATAGCAACATCTCCTCCCAATGCATCTATACACTGAATAGAGCTTCTCCCTTTTTATCTGCAACCTAGACAAGGTCTAGCTAAGTCAGCTGCCTCAAAATCCATAGGGCAAGGAGGACTGGCTTACTGTATTTGCTCTGAGGCTCCCTTTCCACGACCTATGATGGCAAAATTAGGCGACCTGTTATGAGTGGGATCAGAAGAGTGCACAGTAGCTGTTTCAAGCTGATGCAGGCATGTCCCTTCCTTCTACACAATTCTAAGAGTACTAGATTGCTCAGCTGGCAGTACTTACTGTATTTTTCGGAGTATAAGACGCACCTTTTTCCCCAAAAAAAGAGGGTGAAAATCTGGGTGTGTCTTCTACTCCAAATGTAGCCCCACCCAGCTTCTCAAATGGAGATTTCAGAGGCTGAAAAAAGCATCAGAAATGAAGCTTCAGAAAAGAACGCCCCCCCCCAAACAGAGCTTCAAAAAAGAAGTCCCCAAACAGAGCTTCAGAGGCTTTTTTTCTGAAGCTGTTTCAGAGGCTTTCAGAGGCAGAAAAGTTTTTTCTGAAACAGTTTCAGAAGTTTCAGAGGCAGAAAAAAAAGCAAAAAAAAAAAAAAGCAAGGCACAGAACTCACAACAAAGGAACCTGTTGCTAAAATTCACCTCTGGGAACAGCTGATTGGGTGTATTCCGGGAGGCTGATCCACCTGCCAATCAGCTTTTTTCTTATTTTCCTCCCCCAAAACTAACGTGCGCCTTATACTCCAAAAAATACGGTATATATTTTAATTCTGTAGACTGTATCAATTTAGCACATCACTAAAACAGAATTACTGGACTTCAGTTTTTAAACAGAGCATGGAGAAATATGGAATTTTGCATTTGCTGCCCATCTTAGGAGGAGGGGGGAGGGAATAATAAATTCCACTAACACTGTATTCTAATGTGTTTTTTTTGGACAGATTGAGTTGTAGGAGGAATGCCACAGGAACATGCCTAGAGAAACTGGAAAGTGTTCTGTGGTTTGTTTGTTTAAAAACATGTATATACCTGCCCATATTAGAGCAAAGCTGGGTGGCTTCTAAACAACAATTAAAACAATCAATAAAAACAACACAATTAATATATCAATTATTAAAAACCTGGTGCTAAAGTTAAGCTTCTAACATACTGTCCCTCATTAAATCCTCTCCTCTACCTCACACTATCCCAGCGCTTAGGGAGAAAACAGATTTTTCAAAGCTTTACAGAAGGCAAGGAGGGCAGAGGCCTGCTGAACTTCAAGAGGAAGAGCTTCCCATAGGGCAGGGGCTGCCACGGAAAGGAGATGCTTCCTAGGCCTCTTAAGGTGGCAATATGAGGTGCTACATGGGTAAACCTAGAGGCACCCCACCTCATTCTTCCTGCAGTGCTGAGATCAGTGGATGTTTTTCTTGCTTAAGGATGATGTGCAGAAGAGGGAGAATAGTAATTTTGAAGGAGCCCGCCTACAATACTTTGCCTTTACATGGCCATAAACAGAAAAATATTAGCATGTGTCTTGGATCAGACTTTGGAGAGATAAGATAGGGACTGAACAATGGACACAGTAAATTTCAAACAGGTGGTTTTCTGCAGGCCGGTTAGGCAGAAACTCAGCCATGGAGAAAAGTCCTGCATTGCATTAATTATGCATCCAATTGCATAAATACTGCATTTTTTTTAAAAAAAAAATAATTTTATTTTTTACAAAATCAAGGTTCAGAGTCAAAATTAAACTCTTCCTTGGTTAAAAAACAAAGTTCTACAAAGTTCCTGGACAGGAATATATCCTATGCATATAAATGCAGCAGGGGGTTTTCTAAGAGAAAAAGAATCGGTTGTAATAGAATGCAACACACAGCGATGTCCCTAAATAAATGAGTTCATAGACTTGTGATGGTATATACAGCTCCATGATACTCCAGGGAAATGGAGCAAAAGTTATTATAGAATAGATAGAATAGAATTTTTTTATTGGCCAAGTGTGATTGGACACACAAGGAATTTGTCTTGGTGCATATGCTCTCAGTGTACATAAAAGAAAAGATACGTTCATCAAGGTACAACATTTACAACACAATTGACGGTCAATATATCAATATAAATCATAAGGATTGCCAGCAACAAGTTACAGTCATACAGTCATAAGTGGAAAGAGATTGGTGATGGGAACGATGAGAAGATTAATAGTAGTGCAGATTTAGTAAATAGTTTGACAGTGTTGAGGGAATTATTTGTTTAGCAGAGTGATGACCTTCGGGAAAAAACTGTTCTTGTGTCTAGTTGTTCTGGTGTGCAGTGTTCTATAGCATCGTTTTGAGGGTAGGAGTTGAAACAGTTTATGTCCTGGATGTGAGGGATCTGTAAATATTTTCACGGCCCTCTTTGATTCGTGCAATATACAGGTCCTCAATGGAAGGCAGGTTGGTAGCAATTATTTTTTCTGCAGTTCTAATTATCCTCTGAAGTCTATGTCTTTCTTGTTGGGTTGCAGAACCAAACCAGACAGTTATAGAGGTGCAAATGACAGACTCAATAATTCCTCTGTAGAACTGAATCAGCAGCTCCTTGGGCAGTTTGAGCTTACTGAGTTGGCACAGAAAGAACATTCTTTGTTGTCCTTTTTTGATGATGTTTTTGATGTTAGCTGTCCATTTTAGATCTTGTGATATGACAGAACCTAGAAATTTAAAGGTTTCTACTGTTGATACTGTGTTAGCATGAGGAAGGGAGGGAGGGAGGGAGGGAGGGAGGGAGGGAGAGAAGATTCCTGAGAAGACCAATTCTCGAATACAGCTCATCTGTCTGGAACCCACATTGCATATTGGACATTAATACAATTGAGTGCGTTCAGAAATATTTCACAAGAATATTTCACAAGAAGAGTCCTCCACTCCTCTGAAAACAACAAAATACCTTATGCCACCAGACTTGAAATTCTGGGTTTAGAAAATTTAGAACTATGCCGCCTTCGGTATGACCTGAGCATAGCCCATAAAATCATCTGCTACAATGTCCTTCCTTCCAATGTCATGTTCAGCTTCAACCACAACAATACACGAGTACACAATAGATTCAAACTTAAAGTGAACCACTCCAATCTCAATTGCAGAAAATATGACTTCAGTAACAGAGTTGTTAATGCTTGGAATACACTACCTGACTCTGTGGTCTCTTCCCAAAATC
Source organism: Ahaetulla prasina (assembly GCF_028640845.1). Lineage (NCBI taxonomy): Eukaryota > Metazoa > Chordata > Lepidosauria > Squamata > Colubridae > Ahaetulla > Ahaetulla prasina. The sequence goes on from NC_080540.1 coordinate 152,398,926, forward strand.
CCCAAAACTTTAACCTAAGGCTGTCTACTGTTGACTTCACCCCATTCCTAAGAGGTCTGTAAGGGGCGTGCATAAGAGCATCAGCGTGCTTACTGTCCCTGTCCTAATGTTCCCTAATGTTCCCTTTAGTTGTATTCATTTTATGTATTGAATTCATGCTTATACTTATATATATTATTTAATATGTATTTGACTAAATAAATAAATAAATAAATATGAAGGATATCCATTTATTGCAAACCAATAAATGCAGCAACAAATAGATCAATAGATCTCATTCAAGGCACAAATGACCAGTTTTAAATTATCCCACTTTGGACACATTACACAAAGACCCTCTTTGAAAAGGCTCTAATTAGAGGTGGATTTAAATTTTTTTTACTACCGGTTCTGTGGGTGTGGCATGGCATGGCTTGGTGGGTGTGGCAGGGGAAGGATACTGTAAAATCTCCATTCCCTCTCCACTCCCAGGGGAAGGTTACTGCAAAAATCCCCATTTCCTCCCGATCAGCTGCAACTCAGGAGGCAGAGAATAGATGGGGGTGGGGCCAGTCAGAGGTGGTATTTACCGGTTCTTCGAACTACTCAAAATTTCTGCTACCAGTTCTCCTGAACTGGTCAGAACCTGCTGAAACCCACCTCTGGCTCTAATGCTGGGGATGGTGAAAAGATACCAAGAAGAGGATGATTATCAGCAAGGTGGATGGGCTCAGTTACAATGGCAATGAATACACCGTTGGAAAATTTGAAAGTACTGGACAGATCATTTATTTATTTTTTATTTTATTTATTTATTTATTTATTTTGTCACAACAGTATATATAAGCATAAGCATGAAAGTAACTATATAATATATAAGCATATATATATAAGCATAAGTATGTAATAACTATATTAATTGGATATAACAAAAGGAAACAATAGGACAGGAACGGTAGGCATGCTTGTGCTCTTATGCACGCCCCTTACAGACCTCTTAGGAATGGGGTGAGGTCAATGGTAGACAGTTTTTGGTTGAAGCTTTGGGGATTTTGAGAAAAGACCACAGAGTCAGGTAGTGTGTTCCTAGTATTAACAACTCTGTTACCGAAGTCATATTTTCTGCCATCAAGATGGAGCAATCAATCAATCAATCATCATGGAGCAAAATCTATGTGGTCACTGGAGTCAATATTGATTTGATGGCAGATAATGTGTGTGAAGTGCATCAGATCAAACAAATCTTTATGTGTCATCAAAGCAAGTGCCACCCCACTGTCCATAAAAAAGCCTGAATGGACGGTCCTTGTGCATCTTTAATTGTATCTCTCAGCTGGCTACTTGGGGGTTAATCCTTTAAGGGGGCACCTACCCCTGCCTGTAACAGCTTAATCAAGCACAGCTCCTTCACAGAAGAGGAAAGGAGTACGTGGGTCTGTTAAAATCTTCCAATCCATAAAAAAATCACATCATAATAGTTATTTGCTTCCTGCGAAAGCTGCACTGGCTGCCTGTGGTCTTTCGGGTGCACTTCAAGGTGTTGGTTACCACCTTTAAAGCGCTCCATGGCTTAGGACCGGGTTACTTACGGGACCGCCTACTGCCACTGTTTGCCTCCCATCAACCCGTGCGCTCTCACAGGGAGGGACTCCTCAGGGTACCATCAGCCAAGCAATGTCAGCTGGCGGCCCCCGGAGAAGGGCCTTCTCTGTGGGGGCTCCCACCCTCTGGAACGAACTTCCCCCAGGACTTCGTCAACTTCCTGACCTTCGGACTTTTCGCCACGAGCTGAAGACATATTTATTTATTCGCGCAGGACTGGCATAGAATTTTTAGAAGTTTTACTATTCGGTTTTAATTTTATTTAGTGGGTTTTATTGTTTTAAATGCATTTTAACTTGGGGCCATATTTAATAAGTTTTTTAATTATTGTTTTACTTTGTATTTATTCATTGTTGTTTTATTCGGCTGTGAACCGCCCTAAGTCCTTCGGGAGAAGGGTGGTATAAAAAATTTAATAAATAAATAAATAACTAATTTTTTAGTATGGCTTTGGTTGCTGTTGTTGTTGTTGTTGTTTTTACTACATCATGCAAATCTGAGATTTGACTTTTAGTCTGCAGCTTGGACCACCGTGTGATCTGTCCTGCAAGGTAATTAATTCCTGTTTTCTAGTCAGTGCAGAGACTTGTAGTCTGGAACATGACTGGTGAGGAATTGATAGCTTGATGATAGGAGAAGAGAACTAATAAAAGGAGGTGGGTGAACATTTGTCTTTGTATTAGGCTCTAGCGCAATGTTCCCCTTAGGTAGCTAAATGTTTCTTAATGCCTGTTATTTTTCTTCTTTTTCTAACTGTGCAGAATCGCCTTCGGATTCTCTCCATTTTTGTTTCTCTGTTGGTGCCAGCTATCGCTTTTCCTTATGGATGTGGATTTCTCTGAATGGCAAAGTATTAAAAGCTATCAATGCATGCAGTCCTTAACTTACAACCATTTGTTTAGTGACCATTCAAGGTTACAATGGCACTGGGAAAAAGTGGCTTATGACCGGTTTTCATGCTTACAACTGTAGAAAGTTAGCCCCCACCCCTCTCCTAGAAAAAATGAAATCTTTTGAGAAATATTAAGAAGGCAGATATTATATTTCCCCTAAAAGAGAAATAAGCTTCTTAAAGAGAGACAGAAATTAAGAGTCACAGTTCCCTTCCCCCCTACACTGAGGCCAGCTTTTAGAAATGCAGATTTGGTAATCCATTCAAGACAAGATATTTTGAACAATAGCAGAATTAGGTAGAATGGTAGAATCAGCCCTCACTTAAGATCCAAACCAGGAAAGCCATTAACACACAATAGGAATTGTCCAATACCCTTTCAGGACACAAGCCTCCTCATTATATCATCTCAGGCTTCAATCAAACTTGATTCAGACAAACATGACCCCACATGGCCCCATGGGAGTCTGACTATAGCCAATAGAATACATTTCTTGCACAGGAACAGGAAGCTCAAGGGCAAGGCCCAAGAGAAGGTATAAATAACCCTCATTCTCAACTCCATGTGTTCAGCTGCCCAGGACCTCAAACCTATGTGGTCCTGTTCATCAATAAACCATCTTTCCAATCAGCCTCCATGTTTCCAGTGTCTTTCTCCCCACTTGGAACTGAACCAGATGGATATTTCTTCCAACATGACCATTGCAGCCTTCCCTTGGTCATGTGATCAAAATTCGGATGCTTGCTAACTGGCATGTATTTATCAAGGTTGCAGTATCCCAGGGTCATGTGATCACCTTTTGCCACCTTCTGACAAGCCAAGTCAATAGGGAAGGCAGATTCACTTAACAACTGTGTTACTAATTTAATAACTGCAGTGATTCACTTAACAACTGCCTTGCTTAGTGATGAAAATTTTGGGTTCAACTGTGATTGTAAATCGAGGACTACCTATAGAGCTGTTACGATGGCTAGGATTACTAGATCGGGATGCAAAAACCCAAATAACCACTAGATGGCAGAAGTACATTAGAGTTTCCTGCTTCATTTTGCTGCCATTTAGTAGCCATCCAGATTTCTCCATCTCAGGTCTGAACGGATTTGTTTTTTGTGGTGCCTTTGAGGAAAGTGGTTTGCCCTTGCCTGCTTCCTGGGGCTGCGAGAGAGTGATCGGCCCACTAGCTGACTTTGTGCCTAAAGGGGGAATTAGAACTCATGAACTCCCTGGTTCTATCTTGATGCCCTAACCACTATGCCAAACTGGTTCTCCTAGAATTATGCAACTCTGTCGGAAGAAACACTTTAGGAAGGGAGCACATTGTAGTACAAAGTACCTCTTCGAATTACAAAAGTAGCAACGTCTTTCTTTAGATGTGTGTAGATACTTGGAAGTTACTCCTATTTTCACATTCCCTTCACTGGGAAGAGGGCTTCCCAGCTGAGAGCAGCTTTGAAGGCTACCATTTGATCTGGAAAAAGGATCATATTTTAATGATATGAAAAGAGGTGCTTTATATATACGCCCATGTATTCCAAAGCAGCTTTTTCAATGGATTTACAAATCCTTAGCTGCTAGTGCTGTCATATCTAGCAAAAGCAGAGAAATGAAGAAGGGAGGAGGGAAGTAACCTGTGAACTCAAATCTTAGCCATACTTTCATCACATGTACTATATGTTTGTGCAGAATTTTCCAAATTTTAAAACTTGGGAGCTCTTTCTCTCTCCCTCCCTCTCTCTCCCTCCTCTTCCTCTCCTCCCTCTCCCTCACGCTGTATGAAGAACAGAGCATGCACGAATACCTCCATAAGACAGCACCCAAAGGTAAGCTGCTAAGAGAACACCTGAGGAAGCAGCAGACAAGGGAGGAAGATCAATCAAGATGACACCCTGCATGGAATGTAGCATTGATAGATAGCTGAGGTGAGGACATTGGGAAATCCTACCAGTGGCTGGAAAGGACTAGTCACTAGACTAAAAACACTAGACACTGATCATGGCAGCATAACAACAGACATTAAGCACCAGATCCATAGAAGCAGGGGTCTACCACACTAGACAGGATCCAAGGTGCAGGCTATGCAGAGAGGCCCCAGAGCCAGCCTAGATCAAAGAGTCAGTGTATAAGATGCAGATTTATACATCTACATATATTGGATGGTTCAACCAATTAGCAGTCATTGTATATAGCAACATTTGCATAGTATATGGATTACTAGACCTTCCCAAATTCAGAGGGAAGATCCCACAGAAAGTCATCAGAGAATAAGACGGCTAAGATCCTGTGGGACTTCCAGATCCAGATGGGCAGGCAAGAACTGACCAATCAAACAATTGCTACCAACCTGCCTTCCATTGAGGACATGTATACTGCACGAGTCAAAAAAAAGGGCCATGAAAATATTTACAGATCCCTCACATCCAGGACATAAACTGTTTCAACTCCTACCCTCAAAACGATGCTATAGAGCACTGCACACCAGAACAACTAGACACAAGAACAGTTTCTTCCCGAACGCCATCACCCTGCTAAACAAATAATTCCCTCAACAAACTATTTACTAAATCTGCACTACTATTAATCTTCTCATCGTTCCCATCACCCATTTCCTACCACTTATGACTGTATGACTGTAACTTTGCTGCTTGTATCTTTATGATTTATATTGATATTGTTTCCTGATTGCTTATTTGTACCCTATGACTATCATTAAGTGTTGTACCTTAGAACTGTTGATGAACGTATCTTTTCTTTTATGTGTCAGGGTTCCAAGGAACACACTCAACGAAATAAGGCTCTGAGGCTTGAGGTTCCTCAAAGTTCCAATTTATTACAGATGTCATGTTGGCACAGCTGGGAAAACCCAAAACTGAAAGCTTCCAGGTTTTCCACACCCAGTTGACAGTTCACAGCCCGACCAAACACCCACAAGTTCATCACATTGTTTAATCAACTCTTCATATTCAATTGGATAGAACCTTCAGGCAGTCTCCATCAGACGCAGGATGTCCTTGAAAATGGAATGTTGTTATGACTAATTTTCTACCGCTCCAACAACAACCCCCTCCCAACTTCCCCAGCAAAAATATGTGGCAGTTAAGAAGCAAAAAGAAAATTGCCTTCCAAAACTGACATTATGTACACTAAGAGCGTATGCACCAAGACAAATTCCTTGTGTGTCCAATCACACTTGGCCAATAAAAAAATCTATTCTATTCTATTCTATTCTATTCTATCCTATCCTATCCTATCCTATTCTATCCTATCCTATCCTATCAATTAAATATTGTGGTAGTAAATAAGAGCCAGAAAAGAGTGGTGATGATAGATATAGCAGTGTCAAATGTCAGCAACATCAGGAAGAAGAACTATGTGAAACTGGAGAAGTACCAAGGCCTGAATGGGGAACTAGAGAGGATGAGGAAAATATGACCAAAGTGGTCCCAATGGTAGAAACACCAGAGGCAGTGAGTCCTAAGTTGGAAGAGTGGCTTCAACAGATCCCAGGAAAAACACCAGAGCTCTCCATCCAGAAGAGACCTCTGTTTGGAAGATATTGTGCAGAATCCTTAAATTCCGAGGTTGGTAGAGGACCTGAGATTGAGGAATTAAGGGTGAGGAGAGAATTTTATACTTACTTACTTATTTTCTGGCATGTTTAGTCTTTTCTAGGGGGGAAATGTCCACTATGAATAAATTCTGAACTGTCTTGTTAATTCTAAGTTTGTTTCTACACAGATTTATTGCAATCTCTGTACTTTACTTTTCCAATTCAACTTTTTTACATTAGAGTGAAACTTGCTAGTCAGCATTGTTGTTGTTGTTGTTTTAAAAGCCTGGTTGAATAGTTCAAAATAACCCAGAGACTGGCTTGTCAGGTATGTGCCCTTGCACGAATTCATGAATACATTTGCATCTCCCAGTGGAATTTGCCAAATCGCTCCCGATGTAAAATGTATGAGAATGCTGTTTTTGGCAATTAGCACTCTGGATATCAAAGCTGGAAGCAGAACATGGGAGAAGTGAGGAGAGGGTGGCAGCAATGGTGGGAGATGCTGGTAAGTGACAGAAGAACGAGTCGTTTCTAATTGAATTTAGAAGAAAGCCGGTTAGAAAAGTGATTCTTTGTGATGTTTCCACCATAAAGTCTCCTTGATGGCTTTAAAAAATTCACCTTCCCCCAAGCTCACCTATTTCATATGGTTGTGGGAAAGATTCAAATTTTGGGATCGAGAGTATTACATGCAAGGATGGCCTTCCAAAATTTTAGCAAGAGGTTATCTGCCCGGTTGCTGGGTGGGTATGGCCATGGTGGGCGTGGCCTAGTTGGCCTCCTGCATCACAGTGTGTGTGGGGGGTGTTTTTGCCCTCACTGGGCTCCGGAGGCTTTCTTTGAGCCTCTGGGAGGGTGAAAACAGCCTCCCCAGGCTCCGGAGGCCCTCTTCTGGTAGGCCTGTTTTTTGCCCTCCCTGAGCCTCTGCGTGTGCCCTGCACTTACCTGCATCCAAAATGGGCCATGTGGAGACTCCTGGGAGGGGAGGGGAAGGGTGGGCGGGGCCAGCCAGGAGTGGCATTTGCCGGTTCTCCGAACTGCCAAGAACCTTAACTAGAGGTTCTCCCGAACCCCTGTGAGCTCCCAGCATCCCACCCTTGATTACATGGGACATAGCCCAAAGCTCAGGAATCTATTTCTTCTGTTTGAAAAATACCCATTTAATTATAAAATGCAGTCTTGTTTTTTATCAGCTAACAGTCCCAAAAGTGAGACAACACTCATTAAAAACAATTTACCGTGAATTAAAATGATTTACATTTAAAAGTAATGCACAGTTCAATGCAATTACATTAAAAAGCAAAATAAAACAAAACTGCTTGAAACCGCTTATTTTGAAAAACCACAGAGGTTCTAATATCTTGTGTTAATGGAACGTAAAGTAGTTTCAGAAGTGTTTTAAAACCCTATAATGCAAAACTTCAAAAAGCACAACAGCGCAGAATGAATGAAATGCCTTTTTGTCATTGATATCCTGATCTAAGCCCAGGGTGAAATGCTACCGGTTCGCACCAGTTTGTGTGAACCGGTAGTGGCAACGGCACATGATTTGATGAACTGGTAGCGGTGGCAGCGTGAAGCTCCGCCCACCCACCCAGACGTCATTACTTCCTGGTTTTAACCAGGAAGTAACATGTTTTTTACCTTCTGTGCATACGCTTTGCATATGCACAGAGGGTCCAAAATTGCATGTGATGTGCGTGCGCTTGCTTCGCTCACGCACGGGTGCAGAGCATGCACTGGTAGGGAAGGTAAGTAGATTTCACCCCTGTCTAAGCCCTTTTATTTCAAATTATTTTTGGGAGTGGGGACAATAAGGAGACCACTTTCTAACCTATCCTTAGGTGTTCAATACACTTCCTAAGCCTATAAATAGGTTCTGTCCCATTTCTGCATCTGTAAACTCCTTAAAACAATTGCATTACTTAGTTTTCCACACAACCATTGTATGTGATTACCCACACTGTCATACACACTTTGAAAGCAACTTTGTCAATGTAGACACTACTATAGACTTTCTTGGATTGAGAATGGTATCAGAAAACTTCAGAAGTGCACACTTCAGAGCAAAGATGTTCCAATCCAAATATTAGTTCAAGAAGGGTAAATTAGGCTATCACACTAAGAAAAAAAATGGATCACGCAATATTCTCACTCCAAATAGTTTCCATCCCACTTCTCCTAGGATGTGTGAGTACTTCATTCAGTTCAAGTTAATAAAATCATCCACCCAGAGAAGAAGTTCTGAATGCTTACTTCTTAAAAGCCTGGCTGGAATTCCTGGTTACTCAGCCCATAATTGGTGCTAAATTAGGGATGCTGTCTCTGCCCCCACCCGCACCCTTAATGTAAGGTCCTCCTCTTTAATATTATGACAAGCCCACCCAAATTATTTTTCTCCAAACTGGAAACAACCCCTACCTATTGTCTTCTTCAGTTCATGAAGAAGCTTCTTGGATAAGAAGAGAAATGTCTTCAAGCAAAAACAAAGGAAGTTCAGTTGCCTTTTTTTTTTGAAAAAGTTTTTTTATTTTTAAGACATACAATATAAAAGCATCTTCCATTCAAATCAAATACAATGTGTCAGTGGGTGGCTTACAATTTTTGTGTGCAAGTGACAATTACTTATCATTAATTTGTTTAATCATACATTATCATGTAATTTATGTTCAATATTTTAATCAATTAATCCTTAAATCAACTATAATATTTTATTTTCTAATTTTGTATTCATTCTGGAACAATATTTTATCTTATTGCCCTATTTATTCCATCATTTTAAAACAGTTATATCACTTAATAATTCTTGTCTTAAAAACTCCATTCTTCTTTATCATAATTTCCCCTCTAACCATCGATAAAATAAATTCCATATTTATTTATTTATTTATTTATTTATTTATTTATTTATTTATTGTTTATATTTATATACCGCCCTATCTCCCAAAGGACTCAGGGCGGTTTACAGGCATTTAAAAGCAAAAAATACAATAAATACAATTCTAAAAACAATTAAAAAACTTATTCAAAAGCCTTAATTAAAAATATAAAAATTAAAACCCAAGATAAAACCCATAAACTAAAATCTAACTCAGTCCTGCGCAGTTAAATAGATATGTTTTAAGCTCGCGGCGGAAGGTCCGAAGGTCCGGAAGCTGACGAAGTCCTGGGGGCAGTTCATTCCAGAGGGTGGGAGCCCCCACAGAGAAGGCCCTTCCCCTGGGCGTCGCCAGACGACATTGCCTCGCTGACGGCACCCTGAGGAGTCCCTCTCTGTGAGAGCGCACGGGTCGGTGAGAGGTATTCGGTAGCAGCAGGCGGTCCCGTAGATAACCCGGCCCTATGCCATGGGCGCTTTAAAGGTGGTCACCAAAACCTTGAAGCGCACCCGAAGGCCACAGGCAGCCAGTGCAGTCTGCGCAGGATGGGTGTTATACGGGAGCCACGAGGGGCTCCCTCTATCACCCGCGCAGCCGCATTCTGGACTAACTGCAGCCTCCGGATGCCCTTCAAGGGGAGCCCCATGTAGAGAGCATTGCAGTAATCCAGGCGAGACGTCACGAGTGCGTGGGTGACTGTGCACAGGGCATCCCGGTCCAGAAAGGGGCGCAACTGGTGCACCAGGCGAACCTGGTAAAACGCTCTCCTGGAGACGGCCGTCAAATGATCTTCCAAAGACAGCCGTTCATCCAGGAGGACGCCTAAGTTGCGCACCCCCTCCATCGGGGCCAATGACTCGCCACCGATGGTCAGCCGCGGATTTAGCTGATAATATTGCTTATATTATAATATCTTATAATATTGCTTATCCTCCTGTTCTCTAATTTCAGATGTGAGTGTAATCATTTCTGAACATTCAATTATCTTCTTAATAATTTCCTCCTTCAATGGCAATTTCTCATTTTTCCAATTCTTTGCAAATACAATTCTAGCTACTGTTAGTATTACATTCACAATCAAATATCTCAATTCTCTGTTATAGGTTTCATGTATAATCCCCAATAAAAAAAAATTCTGGTTTAAAATCTATATGCTTTTCTATCATTTTCTCCAACCATGTGTGTATTTTAGTCCAGTATCTTTTAGCTTCTGTATATATCCACCACATATGGTAATAAGAACCAGGTATCTGTGGACATTTCCAGCATTTTTCTGATTTGTTCTTGAACATTCTGGCTATATTTGACGGGGATAGGTGCCACCTGTAAAACATCTTATACAAATTCTCTTTATATGCAGTAGACATCGTCATCTTATAATTTTGTCTTAAAACTCCATTCTTCTTTATCATAATTTCCCCTCTAACCATCGATAAAATAAATTCCATATTTATTTATTTATTTATTTATTTATTTATTTATTTATTTATTGTTTATATTTATATACCGCCCTTTCTCCCAAAGGACTCAGGGCGGTTTACAGGCATTTAAAAAGCAAAAATACAATAAATACAATTCTAAAAACAATTAAAAAACTTATTCAAAAGCCTTAATTAAAAATATAAAAATTAAAACCCAAGATAAAACCCATAAACTAAAATCTAACTCAGTCCTGCGCAGTTAAATAGATATGTTTTAAGCTCGCGGAAGGTCCAAGGTCCGAAGGTCCGAAGCTGACGAAGTCCTGGGGCAGTTCATTCCAGAGGGTGGGAGCCCCACAGAGAAGGCCCTTCCTGGGCGCCGCCAGACGACATTGCCTCGCTGACGGCACCCTGAGGAGTCCCTCTCTGTGAGAGCGCACGGTCGGTGAGAGGTATTCGTAGCAGCAGGCGGTCCCAGATAACCCGCCCTATGCCATGGAGCGCTTTAAAGGTGGTCACCAAAACCTTGAAGCGCACCCGAAGGCCACAGGCAGCCAGTGCAGTCTGCGCAGGATGGTGTTATACGGGAGCCACGAGGCTCCTCTATCACCCGCGCAGCCGCATTCTGGACTAACTGCAGCCTCCGGATGCCCTTCAAGGGGAGCCCCATGTAGAGAGCATTGCAGTAATCCAGGCGAGACGTCACGAGTGCGTGGGTGACTGTGCACAGGGCATCCCGGTCCAGAAAGGGGCGCAACTGGTGCACCAGGCGAACCTGGTAAAACGCTCTCCTGGAGACGGCCGTCAAATGATCTTCCAAAGACAGCCGTTCATCCAGGAGGACGCCTAAGTTGCGCACCCCCTCCATCGGGGCCAATGACTCGCCACCGATGGTCAGCCGCGGATTTAGCTGATAATATTGCTTATATTATAATATCTTATAGTATTGCTTATCTTCCTGTTCTCTAATTTCAAATGTCAGTTTACTCATTTCTGCACATTCCATTATTTTCTTAATAATTTCATCTTGCAATGGCAATTTCTCATTTTTCCAGTTCTTAGCAAATACAATCCTCGCTGCTGTTACAACATTCACAATCAAATATCTCAATTCTCTATTATAGGTTTCAGGTATAATCCCCAATAAAAAAAACTTCTGGTTTAAAATCTATATGCTTTTTTATCATTTTCTCCAGCCATGTGTGGATTTTAGTCCAATATCTTTTAGCTTCTGCGCATGTCCACCACATATGGTAATAAGAACTAGGTATCTGATGACATTTCCAGCATTTTTCTGATTTGTTCTTGAACATTCTGGCTATTCTTGATGGGGGTAGGTGCCACCTATAAAACATCTTATACAAATTCTCTTTATATGCAGTAGACATCGTCATCTTATAATTTTGCGTCCACAGTTTCTACCATATTTCTAGATCGATCCCATGCCCAAAGTTTTCCCCCCAAGCAATCATGGTCTCTTTAACTTCTTCTTCTTCTAATTTAACCTCTAATAAGTATCCATATAATTTTCTAATTAAATTATCATCCGTACCTGTTAAAATTTTATCTAAATTAGTAGGTTATTATAGAAATCTTCTGTTTTGGAATCTTTGTCATATCTAGAGTGTATTTACAAATATGAGAACCAATTCATTTTTATACCTTGTGGTTCTAATTCTTGGATCGTTTTTAATTCACCCTTTTCGTTCAACAATTCATTATATCTAACAATTTGCTCGTTTCTAAATATTAATGAATATGAGAATGCCTCAATTGTTGATACCCAGACTGGAATTTTAAGATAATGATTTTTCTTGATTCTTTCCCAGTTTAATAACAAAGCCTCTCTAAAATGTCTTCTAAAATATCCTTGTATTTTAGCTTCTCCATACCATAAAAATGCATGCCATCCCAACAATAAATCATGACTTTCCAATGTAAGTATTCTAGTATTTCCTAGGGTTATCCATTCCTTTATCCACATTAAACTTGCAGCTTGGTAATATAACTCCCAATTTGGCAGGCCAAAGCCCCCTCTTAACCTTTCATCTTGCAATAATTTTAATTTTATCCTCGCTTTTCTACCCTGCCAAACATATTTCAATATTATCTTGTTCAATTCTTCAAAATAATCTTTCCCCAATTTAATTAGAATAGTCTGAAACAGGTATAAAATCCTCGGCAATGTGTTCATCTTAATCGTTGAGATTCTTCCAATCAGCCTCAATATGGCTGTTCTCCCCAACAAAAATATTTTTAAAAAGCAGGATAAAAAAATTATCCTATAAAATCTTAATTTCTCTGCTCAAATTCTTTCTTCTCTATTTTATCCTCTCTCTAATTCTCAGGGTGATTCCAAAAAAAGGTTTTAAATAAAAGAATCTCTCACCACACCAGCACATTTCTTTCCAGTCTTTCCGTTCCGGAGCTGTCCCAACTTCAGCAGCTTCCTAGCCGGATCTTCCTCCCCGGAAAAGAGGGCTTTTCCTGCATCAACCAGGGATTTTGCGATATCCCTGGGGTTCACAGGAGGTGCCCTCAGCAATCACTGACCCACCTGGACAGTGAGGTCCAAAATGAACCGTCCAGATGAGGAGAATTTTGATGGTAATCCCGGAGCTACCGGGATACCGGTCGTATCGTTGTGACATCAGCCCCCCCCCCCCATAGAAATCCAGTTGCCTTTTTAAAAAGCATCTTTGGAACAACCATGACCTGAATCTCCATAGATATCAACTCTACCTATCCACCTGGCCAATATATTTTTGTGACAATTTCTTCTGGTACATTTTTAAAACTAAAATGCTCAGGTTTCACACTATATAGAATGAGAAGAAATTAAATAAAGGAAAACAGGTCATGGGATGAAGTATAACTGGCAAGTGACTTAATTCCAGCCTGCTTTCTTTTTTCCCAGATGCAAAAAAAGGAAAAAAGACAGAATGTGTGGACCTCCTGCAGCTCAGTCTTCCTGTTAGTTACCATCATAACCGATCCAAAATACAGCAAGTTCTTGAGTTATGACTGTAATTGAGGCCAGCGATTATAGTTGCAAGTCGTGACAGTCATAAAGTGGGTGACCACATGAATGGACACAATTTTACCAGCTTTTTGTCATTAAGCAAAAGCAGTAGTCATTAACTGAAGATGGTAGTCGTTAAGCGAGCTCATGGTTTGGTGTGAGGTGGTTTTTGCTGAAAACTGGAAATAAATGCCTGTTTTCAATAAAAATGTTATAAATCACAGTCATGTGACCATAGGCCATAAATATAGACTGGTTGCTGAAGGCCCAAAATTCAGTCATGTGATTACAGAGGGCAGGTAGACATTGGAACTTCCTGAGTACCACAAATTTGTTGTGTTTATGTACCACTTGGAGGGAGAAAATAGAACTGATCTTAGTGTCTAAACATGTTATAACTAAAGCCAATACTTGGCCCCTCAGCTCTCCTTGAGCTGACAAATGAGGCTGATCTAATACTTTCTATCCATCTAGGAGCCTTCTGCTTCTGACAAATGTAATGACCCTCTGCAGAGCCAAAATGTAGTCTAATTAAAAGAAAAATCAATTTGGGTGCCTCTAAACCATGAGACATTGTTAGGCTGAGTGCGTAAATATTTCATACCCAACCTGGATCTTATGCTATGCAAGCTAAATGCACATTATCCCATTCAAAAGTATTGAGAATTGAAATGTTGCTATCAGGCTGTGCATTGGCATGTTTATATGTGTGTTCAGAATGTGTAAAATCTAAGAGATGGCTATTCAGTACCCAGAGGCTACTTGTCTCCATGCATTTCCACCTCCATTTTTTATTTATTTATTTATTTATTTATTTATTTGTCACAACATCATACAAAAAGATTATGTAGTATATACACATATAAACATATATAGGAAGAAGAAAAGAAAAACAATAGGACAGGAACGGTAGGCACGTTTGTGCTTATGCACGCCTTTATGGTCCTCTTAGGAATGGGGTGAGGTCAATAGTAGAAAGTTTTTGGTTAAAGCTATTAGGATTATGGGAAGAGACCACAGAGTCAGGTAAAGTATTCCAAGCACTGATGATTCTGTTGCAGAAGTCATATTTTCTGCAATCTAGATTAAAGCGGTTTACATTAAGTTTAAATCTATTGGTTGCCCTTGTATTATTGCAATTAAAGCTGAAGTAGTCTTTGACAGGAAGGACATTACAATAGATGATTCTGTGAGTTAAACTTAGGTCTTGTCGAAGGCGACGGAGTTCCAAGCTTTCTAAGCCTAGATTTCAAGTCTGGTGGGATAAGGTATTTTGTTGTTTTCAGAGGAATGGAGAACTCTTCTTGTAAAATATTTCTGGACACGTTCAATTGTATTGATGTCAGAGATGTGGTGAGGGTTCCAAACAGGTGAGCTGTATTCTAGAATTGGTCTAGCAAATGTTTTATATCAGGGGTGTCCAAACTTTTTTGAGTGAGGGCCAAATACAGAAAAATAAGCAAAGGCCCGGGTCGGGGGGGGGGGGAGAGAATGGGCGTGGCTTATTTTTGGGTGTGGCTCGATGGTCATGTGACTGGTGGGCGGGGCTAACTGCTCATGTGACTG